>NC_081408.1:165624859-165702359 GCF_030272615.1 Cryptomeria japonica | reverse complement strand
ACCCAAGTATGTAAGATTGAATCATTCAGAGAATCAGATAATTGGAAACAAGAATCAAGGTGTTATGACTAGAGGAAGACTAGCAAATGAAGAGGTATGTTTAATTTCTCAAATTGAACCAGCATCTGTTATTGAAGCATGTGAAGATAAATGTTGGATAAAAGCAATGGAAGATGAATTAGAACAAATTGAAAAGAATAATACTTGGACATTGGTTCCCAGGCCTAAAGACAAAAATGTAATTGGAACTAAATGGGTATTCAGAAATAAACTTAATGAAGATGGTGAAGTAATAAGGAACAAAGCAAGATTAGTTTGTAAAGGTTATTCACAAAAAGAAGGAATAGATTATAATGAAACCTTTGCACTGGTAGCCAAAATTGAGGTAGGTAGACTATTTCTTGCATTTGCAATTGATAAGAACTATAAATTTTATTAGATGGATGTAAAATGTGTATTTTTGAATGGAGATCTTGAAGAGGAAGTTTACATTGAACAACCTGATGGATTTTCTTTGACAAAAGATAAGAATATGGTTTGCAGGTTAAGGAAAGCTTTATATGGATTGAAACAAGCTCCCAGAGCTTGGTATGCTAGATTGGATAAATATATTTTGAAACTTAGTTACACAAAAGGTAATGCTGACAACAATTTGTATTACAAAGTTACCAATAATGATATTTTGGTTATTGAAGTTTTTGTGGATGATATCATTTTTGGAGGTGAAGAAGAGTTATGTAAAGACTTTGCTAATAATATGCGGGAAGAATTTGAAATGTCCTTGATTGGAGAGATCAAATTATTTTTAGGTTTGCAGATTTCACAAACTGATAAAGGTATATTCATATGTCAAACAAAGTACTTGAAGGAACTTTTGAAGAAATTGTGTATGGAAAACTCTAAACCGGTAAGTACTCCTATGACTACAACTGATAAATTGACATTGAAGGATGATTCAACTCCTATTAATTAGACAAGGTACAAATCTATGATTGGAGGTTTACTGTATTTGACACAAACAAGACCTGATATAATGAATGCAGTATGTATTGTATCTAGATTTCAAAGCAATCCTAAAGAAAATCATGAATCAGCAGTTAAAATGATTTTCCTGTACCTACAAGGCACAACAAATCTTGCTTTATAGTATCCTAAAAATGACAATTTTGATTTATGTGCATATACTGATGCAAATTGGGCAGGAGATGTAGATGACAGAAAGAGTACCACTGATGGTGCGCTCTTTCTTGGTAGAAGATTGATTTCATGGAAAAGTAAGAAGCATACTTGTACATCATTATCTACAATAGAATCACAATATGTTGCAGCAGCAACTAATTGTACTCAGGTATTATGGATCAAGAAAATGTTGAAGGATATAAAGGTAAAATGCAAAGAACGGATCATCATTTATTGTGATAATTCAACAACAATTGACATATCAAAGAATCTGATATTTCACTCTAAGACAAAACATGTTTCTATTAAGTATAATTTTTTGAAAGCGAATGTTGAAGCAAATGAAGTAAGATTGGTTTATGCGAATACTAAAGAGAAAATTGCAGATATCTTTACAAAGCCTTTGCCTAAGGAAACATTTAAATATCTCCGAGAGTAGCTTGGGGTAATTTCCCCACCACTAGAGACTTGAATGATGAAGATTGGCATCAAACCGGCAGGAACTAATAGAAAAATATTTTTTCGGCTTTGATGGAGGAGAGCTACTGCTCAGGGGGAGTAGTCAGTTGTATGATTGTTTTTTAATTCTTAACTGCTTTGGCATTTGATGTCAAAGGGGGAGAAATATCCATGGAAAAACATTATTCCTTTGGTGATATATATTCTTGGAGAGATATATTTTGGTTATGTAACAAACTTTGTATTGATCTATCTTTGGGTGATTGTTGGTCATTGGTTTTTGGCATTCTGTTTTTGGCACTTAGATGTTTTTCCATCTAGTGTTGCCATCAATGCCAAAGGGGGAGATTGTTGGTATTATGGATGACTTTGTCATGTGTTGCATTGATTTTGTCATTGATGTCAACACTTGTCTTCTTGGAGGTCTACATTGTTGTTTTGGCTCTATGGTTATATTGGTTTACTATTGCACCGACATATTGTGGTCCTAGCATGAATATTGGCTTATACACAGTCATCGATATATCACCAGCAGGATATATTGTTCACCAGTAGTGATGATGACCTGTTATCATCTGGAGATCATTTGGTTATGTCAAAAACATGGATTGGAAGTTTGGACTTGGTGTTTTTCTTATTGGTCTAACCAGCTTGATAGATTTGCCTTTATCGGCAGATAGGTCTAGGTTATGGACCGGTATGTGATGTCTGATTCCAAAGCAACACGACACGTTATGGAGATGGTTTATTGATTGGTTAATTATATTGAGCCAACATATCAAGACTTATTTGTAATTGATTTAATTGTAATATCATTTAGTGAGTCGACCTCATCATGTGGTCTTAAGTTTTGTATAAATGATTGTAAGATCTCATTTGTGAGATATGATGGTATGGAATGGTAATTGCTTGAGTGTATATTGAAGAGCAGATAAGAAGATCCTTGTGCGAATCATGCAGACATTATTTGAAGGTTGAAGGAAGGTTATTGGAACTCATGTTCAAAGCTTAACCGGTACTAAATCCAGCATTGCATATGCTATTTTGTGCAGTACATTATCAATGGATTTAACCATCCAATTGTGTAGTCAGTGTGACTCCTATTTTGTGATTGAGAAGTGAGCTCTAGGCAGTTGGCCTTTCTGCATGTGCAGACCCCATTTGTATACACATACTATCTGCAATAGTGTCATCTGATTGTGGGTAAGGTTTCCCACCATGGTTTTTCCCTTACTGGGTTTCCACATATAAATCTTTGTATCATGTGTTGTGGATGTTGTTTCTCTTTCTATTTCATGCATTAAGGTACTTAAAATACATGCCTAATGTATATTATTACTAATTAAGCCTTCAATTAAATTAATTACCTCAACTTTACAAATAAATTGATTTCTAATTAACTTTGCACCAAAATAGATCATATTCTAGACGAATTTACCATACAATTCATTCAAAATCAAACTCAGAACATTACCAGGCAATTCTTCATCCAAGTCAAATGGAATAACTATGAAAGCTCTAAGCCTAGAAATCAAATCATGATTTATATAGTTACAGAGTAGAATAACCCTAAACACCCATACAAGAATAAAATATTGTAATATAAATAAGGATAGGGTGTGCATCCTCAATTAAATCAAGCATACCAAACATTACACTTAATTGAATAATGCATAGGAAATCATAAACCCCTAAAATTAAACACTAAGATAATACACAGGCAACCAAACTATATAACATAATGAAATATTGAGAAACCAAAAATTAATACAATTAATAATTATATCTAGACATTGGTAGGAATACCCTAATATCAATAGTAAACTTTCAAAATATTAAGGTATAATGATATACTATACAAAAGAATCTTGGAATCAATGGTCGACATCTAAAACTCCATAATTATCTATTAACCATAGAACAAGAGGGGGGCATGGAAATAAAATATCAACTTGGCATGAAATAAAGTTGACTAGCATGAACATACCAGCCTGGATTAGATGCATCATGACCTGGACGTGAAGCTTACTTGGCTAGGCGATAGGAATTTGGCTGGGAGCAATATTTCAATGTCTAGACATTAGGTATGGTAGCCTATGTGGGAGTTATGCTACACCCCCAAGTACTCTCTGCCTTCCTTGTGCAATGAGATGTCAGTATAAAATTTTTGAGTAGATCCCATCTTGCCATAGTGAGAGGTAATACTTAGATTGACAAGGGTGAAGTGTTGTGGCTCAAGCTTTCTAGTGATAGGAGACGCATGTTAATATAGGTCAACAAGCTAACTTTTTCCAAATCAGCCTACTATGGCCTAAGAAAGTTATTTGCCAAGTTACCCAAATGGAATGTAGGTGAGGGTGCTCAAATTATTATTTTTGCCTAATACACACATACATAGGCAAGAAAAAGGAAACTCCAGAGGGCTAAAAAGTTACGGAGAATGAAGTATATTTATATATGTTCAAACAATACATGTTTGTATGTTGGTTGAATTCTAGGCTATTTTATTGAAGAATTGAAAAAAAAAGGAACTAACTACAAATATGAAGGAAAAACAATACAAACAACAGGTGATAATAATTAATCTATCTACTTATTAGGCAAGACCATTCAAAGAACCCCATAGACTAAATTTTCAATAGTGAACATTATGCCTTTACAAAAGATAAAATATTACCTTGAAATCACAAGAAGCCAAAGTCTGAAAATGAGTTCTCTGTAATCCTTCAAACTGACCCCAAATCCTCTTGTCTCCCACTCCATACAAAAACCAATCCCCCCCCCTTACACAAAATGAATCGATGAATTATAAACTTCCCAAAACCATGAAAACCAACCACCCCGATCAAATACTCAATTAAAATATTAATTTACCCAATTAAACATTAAATTTTTTTAATTATTTAAAATATTGGATTTATTTGATAAATTTAATTGATTAATATCATTATTCTTCTAACTATTTAATAATGTGGAAATAGCTTAATTAATTTTAATAGTTATTTAAATTATTCCAACATACTTCAATATTGTAACGTTGCACAAATATGTATGTATGTATGTATGTATGTATGTATGTATATATGTTAGGATTCCCACAGATATTGAGAGGAGGGTGGGGGGGGGGTGAATCAATATCTAACCGGCAGTTTAAATTTCTTAACTTAAAACATGTAGAACATATTAGAACAGTGTACTAGTAAGCAAGAAGTAATGCAATAAACAGAGATAAAAGAAACCACATGAAAAACACACCATAACACAAGGATTTAACGAGGAAACCCGGTGTGGGAAAAACCTCGGTGGGATTTGTGACCCACAATATTCACTTACTGGCCAATAAGAGAATATTATTGTTACAAGAGGGGCCTGCACATGCTGGAAGGCCAAGTGCCTAGAGCACACTACTCAAAATAGAAGTCTCACTGACTTACAAAATGGATTATATAAATCCAGTTTCTTGTACTGCTTCAGAATAGCATCTATAATGCCAGATCCAGTACCAGTTTCTACTCTGCTTCTCACATAAACCCTTAACCTGTAGTTTGCATAATAGGTCTGCATAATTACATTCCATATCTCTTCTTTTTCTACCTTATTACAATACTCTACAATGATCTCTTATATATATGAGTCATTTTACATTATGCCAAGTTGACTTATAAAGATTTTACAATAATAAACAAAATATATTACAACAAAAATCCTGTCAGCCTTTGTGCCAGTATGCTTCCTTTCATTGCCGATGCCATTGATCTGAGTGCCGGTGTAGAGTCTGTTCTTATTGGTGCCAGTGGAATGTCTTGCCAGTGTCATAGGATTGTAAGGTTGCCATCAATGACAAAACCTTCAATCACCTACAATGTCTCATTGGAGTGTGCATATGCCAACAATATATATATATATATATATATATATATATATATATATATATATATTCACTTATTTGATTTATTCATTGTTATATATTTAAATATAAATATATTTTGCATTCTTCAAAACTATTCATTATTTTAATCCTATTTATTAAATTACAAGTTATAATGATAACTCTATAACATAACCATAACTCTATAATCAAGGATCACACTTAACTAACTCAGCTAACACTACATAATAGATGACCCAACTGACTTAGACTAAAATAATGCAAAGGTCAAGGTGTTATCCTTGCTCCCACATTGGGACAACAATGAGGAGGACACCTAGGACCTGAGAGCTATTTTCCACTGCCACCATCGGAAGTGAATATGGCACGCTTTGTCCTGAGATTAGGAAGAGTCAATGCTTAGTACCTACAAGCTATATCCACAAGGATATTCGACATCACAACTTATGAGCATATATACATGAAAACATATATCATCAATAAAATGAGGATGATTGTGAACCCATATGCCTATCAGAATGAGTGATATGGGGTTCCAATCGATTACAACGTTCATATAATCATTCAAGTTAATAACATTATCATTTTGATTTCTATTTTCAATAGCATAAAATTCTAAACATAATCTGAATAAAGCATGCATCACCACCTATCCTAATTATTTGCATAATCTAAACATCACTAAAATCTTTGCCATGCATCTAATCAAAGCAACAGATCTAACAATAAGTCCATCAATAAATCATATATTTGTCTTCATAGTAAAATATCAGAGATCAATATCAAGCTCATCAGAAACACAGATAGCATGGTAGGAGAGAGGCATCACAATATACATTTATATATACATACATATATATGTGTATGTATATGTATATGTATAAGTATATGTATATGTATATGTATGTGTATATGTGTATGTGTATGTATATCTACGTGTATGTGTGTGTGTGTGTGTGTATAAACATATGTGTGTATGTATATATAGACACACACACACATACATGCATATACATACTTACATATGTATATGCATATATACATATAAATGTATATATAGTGGCATATGTATATGTATATGTATTTGTATATGTATATGTATATGTATATGTATATGTATATGTATATGTATACATTTATATATGTATGTATGTATGTATGTATGAAAACCTTTTATAGATTTGTAAAAGTTAGTAGAAAATCAATGCAAATTATAAAAGTGTATGTTATGTAGAGTCATTAAAATCTGTGTAAAAGTGTTTTCGAAATGAATTTAAAGGGTTATTTTAGTTCATTTTAGGTTATTTTGTAAAAAAAAAGTACAAAAAAATGTGTGGGTTCCTATAAGTCTCTTTTAAATTTTTTGAAAGAAAATTAAATAAATATATGCAAAGCTAAAGGGATTCCCATTATTTTTTAAAAGGAGAAAATTGTCCCAATATGAACAAGTTGTTTTTTTGAATAAAAGGGTAAAAACTTTATTGAAAATCATAAACAAGAATTACAAAGAGACCCAGAGCCTCGAGGCCCCAGGAAAGAACTACCAGCCCCAAATCATCCAACTACAAAACCATCCATGTCCTTAGTAAAAATCTTCTGCAAGTCCTGACAATAATCCCTAGAAAGATGCTCCCAACTTTCAACTTTCCAATCATTACCATATTCTGAGGCCCACTTGGCCAAACAATCAGCTGCTCTATTCCATTCCTGAGGGATATGGACGAAAGAGACTTGCTCCATTAAATAACTAATTTGGAGAATATGTTGAACAATCCTTGCCAATTGCCACCGAATCCCACTCACCTTCTACTTAATCAATAGGTTAACAACAATTTGTGAGTCTGATTCACAAATCACCTTCCTTCGACGCAACTCCCAAGCACGCTCCAGGGCATAGAGAATCATAGATCCCTCCATAAAGTTGTTAGACTACCACCCTTTTTGCACCGAAAAGAGGAAAATAACCTCCCCCTTGCTATTCCTGCCAACACCACCAACTCCAGCAGGACTTGGGTTACCCCTAGATGAGCCATCAGTGTTAATCTTGATAAACTCATCCTGAGGGGGTATCCACCTTCCCACCCTTTGCACCTTCTTCATGGCCCGTCTACCTCTCCTGACACAAGCTGAGGCCGAAGACAACTCCTACAGACCAAGCCTACTCACAATATCAGCCTCATCTCTACCCAAAGGAGAATTCACCTCACATTTCGCTTCCATAGTCTCCTGGATCATTGCAATGATCCTAGTCCAAACTTGTTGAACAAACAATCTGACCTCATGAAAGATCCTCCTGTTCCTCTCAAGCCAGATCTGCCATAGAATGAAGATGGACCCAATATACCAGACCATCTGTAGGAAGGAGGACAGGATAGGAGATCTACCCAAACTACTCCAAAACTCCACCAGAGAATCCACGTGGATACAAGGATGCTTCCACAACCCCCACCAATAATGCCAAATAAGTAGAGAGAAGGGGCATCTGAAGAACAAGTGTGAGGAATATTCCTCCCCATTACCACATAAAACACAGATAGAGGGCCCCAAAAATCCCCGCTTGCGGATGTTGTCCTAGGTAAGACATCTATTCAAAGCCAAAGTCCAAGCAAAGCAATTACACTTCAGCCAAGACACATTACTCCACACATGCTTCCACCAGATCACCTCTCTTCCCTCAAATCTTTGGTACAATAATTCCCAATATCCACTAGCCACCGTGAACACTCCCTTAGGATTTGGAGACCAAGCCAGCCCATCCCTACCCTTGAGGGAGCTATAGTGTCTACTCGCCAAAATGCCCTGCAGCTCCGCACACTCTTCCTCCATCCCAACAACTGGCCACTCGTCAGGAGTCTTCCACCTCTCTAATTCCAGCCATCCACACCTATAAACAACCTTGAAGTCACTCACCCTTGACCATCCAACCTCCAAAAACCTTTGGCACAGGTTCCCAGGGTTAGGGAACTGATCAAGAATGGGAGGATATCCATCCCAAGAGTCATTCTAGAATAGGACCTCTTCCCTCCTCCTACAAATCCAGAAGAGACCTACCTTAATGAGAGAAGCCCCCCTCTTGAGAGTATGCCAGATCGAAGAGCCCTTTCCCTCGAGCGGATATCTAGGGATTTCCTCCATCGGGACCCTCTGCATATATTTGTTGGCCAAAATCCTGGCCCACCTCTGATCCTGCTCAACACGCCACCTCCAGTACAATTTAGCCACCAGAGCCTCCCCAAAAAGAACAGATTGTCTTAAAACAAGCCCCCCCAATTACTTCGGGCTACATACCAAGTCCCAATTGACCAGGCTCCATTTTGAAGAGGAAAGATTGCCTGGCTAGAGAATCCAAACCCTTCAAGAACCACTTAGGAGCCACATGAAGCATACAACGATAGATCGGAAGAGCCTGAACCACCGACTGAATCAATTGAACCCTCCCAGCAAAGGATAGCCATCTATAAGTCCAGTGATCAACCTTTGAGAAAAATTTGTCCAAGATACCCTGCCAAGAATCCCTAGGAGGGTTACTAGGAGAGATAGGAATACCCAAATAAATTAAGGGCAGGGAGCCAACTTGGAATCTCAAGATAAGAGCAATCCTCCTTTGAATAGTTTCAGGAGTGTTGAAGAAGAGGATAGAAGATTTGTCCTCGTTAATCATCTGGCCCATTGCCGCAAGATAAACATACAAGACCATACGCAAATTATTAGCTTCTTTCGTCTGAGTAAGCCCCATCAGAGCCGTGTCATCCACAAACTACAAGTGGGACTGAGGCTGCAAGTCATTACCCCATCTCCAACCCTGAATAATACCCAGACCCACATTATTCTTAATCACCCTCCCCAGACCCTCAGCTAGAAGAATGAATAAATAAGGGGAGAGGGGATCCCACTGATAGAGACCTCTAGACACACCAAACAACTCCGTATGATCTCCATTGATAAGCACAGAGAAAGAAGTAGTCATAAGATAACTCATAACCCAATAGATCCACTCATCAGCAAAACCAAACGCCTTGAGGATCTTCTGAAGGAAGGACCATCGGACTCTGTTGTACGCCTTAGCCATATCCAACTTGATAAACATAGCTTTTTCCTTGGAGGTTGCCATCAAGTGAATGGTCTCTGTAGCAATGACCACCCCATCCAAAATTTGACAACCTTCCACAAAGCCACTCTGTTCCTCAGAGATAAAATTCCCCAAGCACATCTTCAATCTATCCGCTATCAACTTAGAGATGATCTTACAAATCACATTCCAGAGAGAGATGGGGCGGAACTGGCCTAACCGCTCAGTCCCCTCACACTTGGGGATAACAGCAATGAAAGTTGCATTCAACGCCCTAAGCATCTGCTTATTCCTCTGGGATTCCTGCACAACCTCCAGTAAATCTAGCTTGATAATATCCCATAATTCTTAAAAGAATTCAACTAGGAATCCATCTGGTCCTGGAGCTTTTCCTTTCCTCATTTGAAAGACAATCCTCTCAAGTTCTTCCAACAAAATAGGACCCAAAAGCTTCTCATTCATCTCCTCGAGACAAGAGAAGGAATGCAAGTGAGAACCTGGTTCTCCTCCCCCGTTTCCCCCTAGGAGTCCTCCCTGAAGAGGGAACAGAAAAACTGAGACGCCTCCCTAGATATCTCCTAGAAGGATAAGCACTACTCACCTCTATCATTAACCAGAACCGAGATGGAATTTCCATGCCTTCTAGCTTTCACTGAGTTGAAGAAGAAAGTAGTGTTCTTGTCCCCCTCCTTTATCCAATCAATACGAGCTCTCTGCTTCTAGTAAATTTCTTCCCTAAGCTCCCATTCCTCTACCACCTTGATAGCCCTATCTTCCTCCTTGAGCAAGTCCTCAGACAAACCTTGCTCTCTAATTACATTGGTGATCTCATTCAGCACAATTTGAGCAGCTTTTTTAGCATGAAAAATGTTCCCGAAACCTTGACGGTTCCACTGCTTGAGCTAAAACTTCACAAATTGAAGCTGCTTAGCAAAAGAGTACATGGCAGTACCAAAGGCCAGCCTCCCTTTCCTCCACCACTCCGCAACAAGAGCCGGCAAAGTAGGATCCCAAAGCCGCATAAGTTAAAATTTGAATGAAGGTGAGTGAGCAACCTGAGCCAAAGAATAAACTAGCTTGATGGCCAGTGATCCGACCCTCTCCAATCAAGAATCTCCAAGCTGGTGGACCACCCCCCACCAATCCAAAAACTCGAAACCAGGAAATGATCCAACCTCTCTGCAATCCAATACTCTCCCACCCTCCTATTGTTCCAGGTGAACAAACCATTACCAGGCTTAATGTCAACAAGCTGCAACAAGGCAATATTATCTTGAAAAAGGAAAGAAGAAGGTTTCAACCGCATCACCCCCCCCCCCCTCCCTTCTTTTCACTCAACTCAAGGATGGCATTGAAGTCTCCTGCCATAATCCAAGGATGAAAAGGGGCCAGCCTTCGCATACAAGAAATATGAGACCATAAGTTTTGCTTACCCTGAAGATCAGTGGGCGCATAGATGTTATAAAACAAAATGAATTCCCCAGTCTCAAGACTAGAGAGCACCCTAGATAATGACAATCGGGAGGCAACCCACCAGACAGGGCGAAACCTTAAGGGGTTCCAAAAACAGGCCACCCCTCCAGAGGAACTAGCTGCCCCAACACACTGACACTCTCCTCGAGCCCACAGCTTTGGCACCAGGCCCATCATACTCTCCACAGTAAGTTTAGTTTCTTGCAAAAATATGACATCAGGCGAATGATTCCTAATCAAATCTCGAACAGCTTTTTGTCTAGGGCCATTGTTCAAGCCCCTGACATTCCATGAAAGCATAATCATTTTGGAGGATTGGAAAAGTGAGAATCCAAAGTCTTTACCAACCCTGACTCAACCAAATTCTCCCCCATCAATTTAATCTTGTCCAAATCCTTCTTTCTGCCCACCTTTGAGCCCTTCTCTGATGCACTTTTCTTAATATCTTTCTGATGCAAACCCAGATGAGCTGAAGACTTATTGCTTTTGACCCCAGTCGGTTCCAATTTCAAAGCTATCGAAGAGCCCTCCCCCTCAATGAAATTCACCTCCGACCAAGGAGTGAGTCCCATCTGAACCCCTACAGGTTGATCCATCTCCATATGTTGGCTTCCAACCACTAGCAGGGCCTGGATAGGGTTCTCCATTACTCTTTTCGGAGCCCCCCCTAACGCATCTTGAACCAAAGGGGTTAGCCCCAGATTAACTTCCTGATGGAAAAGGTCATCCAAGGCTTCAAATCGGTTGAAGGTGTCCTCCTCTTGTCTTTCCTACAAAGGCCTCTTTTGACCTTGGTTCCTGTTCTTTGTCTTAACTGGGACAGAACCATCAGTACCCCCAGCCTCGACAGACATAGCAGCTTTAACTTTATCAGCCCTATCTTGGCTCTGTTCCAACCGCTGAGGTTGGGGCACCACCAATTTATATCTAGGGCACTTACGCTGTAAATGACCATACTCATGACACAACCAGCAATGAAAAGGTAAAGTCTCATAATCTAACTACTGAACCCAAGAATAAGATCCTATGCACATATCTATAGCATCTGGCAAGGGTTTACTAAGATCAATTTCAACATAGATACTTGAAAAGGTCATTACCTTTCTCCCCAAGGTTTGCGTAGAGGATCCCACAGGCTTCCCAAGAAGAGCGGAAAGCATCCAAAGCACATCTTCTCAGCAGCATTACACAGGAAAATATGGTAAATGAACCCACATAGGAACCCTATTCGGGAGCTCCTCCAAGGGGTTGAACCCCACATGCCAAGGTTTGATGAACAACCCCACCTGGTTGTAGAAATACAGACCACCTTCAAAGACCCTATTGCGATCCTCCATGCAGTTGAAGGTAACCATGAAGTTGTTGTTTGCAAGCAACATAATCTCCATTTCCCCCTCCAGGGCCCAAGTCCTTTGCACCCAGTTTTCCAAAAACTGCAATGAAACCCTCATCCCCAAAAACTTGCAGTATAGAGAGTGTTTTGAAAAATATTCGACGTCCTCCGCTATCATCTCAAGAGGAATAAACATCTTTGGCCTTTTGTTGCACCTCTCCAAGCAACCATTAATCTTCAAAATGTGAGAGCTACCCGCACCACCCAATCCCATGTCTGAGGAGAAAAGGTTATTATTGAATGTCTTCATGCTCTGTGATGGGGGTTTTGATCCCACCGCATCACGAAAATTCAAGGCTGACTGCTCCTTCGAAGCTTCCCCACCAATACTCATCATAAACCCAAAGAGGATGAACCCCTAAACCCCAAAGGGGCTCAAAGGAAAAAGATACCCCCCAAAACTCCACTCCTCCTCAACTCACCTGGGATGGAGGTCCACCCGAGGCCCCCAGCCCCATTAGCATGCGCTGCCTGCTTAGAATGGCGGCCGAGCCGCACAGCCTGCACCCACTCGCAGACCTTTGCACGTCTCCCCTCTGCCCTCATCTGCTCCCCGCACTACCCAGACCCCCCCGCATTGCACTGCCTCCACCGCTCGCCCTGGACTCCCTGCGACAACCCCCGATCATGAGCTAGGGTCTCGGTGCCCTAGCTCGGCCCTCTGCAAAACTCGCCTGCGCGACATCCTCCTTTTAACATCAACTAGTTGTTGTCCAAAAAAATCATATTGGGATTGAAAAAACCTTTCATTAAGATGTTAGCCCCAATATGAACAAGTTAACCATCTAATGCTTAAGAAAATAGTTGCCTAAAATATTCTAATATTTTTTTTGAAATGTAAAAATGCCTTTTTATAAATCTATACATGAATTTTCCAAAATATATATCTTTAAAAAATTTAATTCGTTTTTCTATTTTTTATTTTATTTTTATTGAAAGTAGGTCATCAGCACTAAAATATAAGGTTGATTATCTTGTCAAGGAAACATCCTAAAATATATTTAATTTTTTTGAAGAAAATATAACACAATAGAGAAAAGAATCTATGTCAAGATGATATAATTATTTTCTAATTTGGATAAATAATTAAGAAAAAAGGTGGACACAATTGGAAAGAGTTATATTTCAACACACCCAACTTTTCAAATTTATTGAAAAATGTATATTTATAAAAAATAGTAAAAAATATATTCATGCACTAAAGTTTCAAGTTATCAATATACACAAAAAAATGAAGAAAAAAAGGTAAAATTAACTAAACAAAGTGTGGTGGCTTGTGTAACTTCAATTTCAACATTTTATCAACAACTAAATTATGTGTTTACTTTATAAAAAACTACATTCAAATAATTTTTTAAATTTTTGTTAAAATTACAAGCATAAAAAAATAAAAGAATATAAATTTTATTAGTTTATATCATTACAAATTTTAAAACATATACTTCAATTTCTATTGATTTAATTTAAAAAGTTAAATCATCACTAACCTTTTCCTTTATAAAGGTGTGACACAAGTTTGTACTTTTTCCCACATACATACATACATATTAACATTTATTTATTAGAAATTTTATATAAAATGAACCCTCTAGCTTGCCCAGTTAGTATTGCCATCAGACATATAATTATATGTAGACAAAGAAAATGTGCTATCAAAATCTTAGATTTTAGAGCATTCCAACATCCCATAATGAAGATCTGGTCCTTACACACACATGCAAATATTCAAACAACTAATCTAAATGAAACTCATACACATGCAAGCAAATAAAGCTAACTCCATTGTTGCCCTATTCTTCAGGGTCTTGTATTGGCAAGGCGGGTGCTCTCAGAAATACTTTGCATAAGATGCTATAAAGAAACAAACTATAAGATATATTTAAATACAAATCAAAATGAAAGATGGAAACTCATAAACAAGATACAAAAACCAACTAAAATAGAATGAAGATTGATAACACTAAGATCGAGATGCAAATAACTTATTAATGGCAGATTACAAATTTTGGATGCAAAGTCACGGATCTCAAAATGGGAGAGGGGCTCTACTTTCATAAGTGTTCTTTGGGTGAATCCATGTTGTGGGATGAATATGTGGTAAAGAATAGGGCTTGAAAATTTTGATCCCACATGCGTAAGGTGAATGAAAATAGGTAGAGAAGAAAGCATAAATGATCGGTGTAACGCTTATGCATATATTTATGAAAATGGATAAATAATACTATTATTATTAAATCTATAGATTATAAATATAATAAATGGAATAATAACATTAAAAATGGATAAATAAAATTTGATTTAACATTTACGATTGGAGTTTTTGAGCGCTCTGCAACTAGGGCACATTTTTTGAGGGTGTCGCTGGTTGCAAACTGCCACCACGTGCAAGGGCTCCCTGGCTTCGCTGGGTAGCCCTCAAACAGTAATTGTAGGCCTACCACAATTAATGGAGGTGAATAAAGGAGCCCAAAATAATGATAAACTGCACAATCTTCATACCGCCAAGAACGAGCACTCGAGACGGAAGACCTTCAGCCAGGTGGTGGAGGGCAAACAACTTCTTTTCCTTGTTGATGCAAGATTTGAGGCAGCGACACATCGTGAAGATGAAGCCCATATCATGCGAGAAGAAGGTGAGGTTTCCCCCTCCAATCACATCATCATTAAACCTAATGGTCAATGCTTTCTGCTATTTCCTCTGAGATTTCTAGGATTAGGGAGTCAGCTATTATTTTTACCGTGTTTGATGTAAATAAGGTACCATCTCGTCAATATATGAATAAATGGTTGCAAGATGTGTGGGTCAATAAGTTAGGGTTTCATTATTCATTTTGCAAAATGATTGAAAAGGGTTCGTTCTTAATTTTTTTATATAATAAGGAAAGCCAAAGCAAAATTGTTAATAAATAGGACTCGTCGGTGGGGAATTCAACTTTCAGAGTAGTACATTGGGACCCTGAGTCTTGTAACGATGAAATTATTGCCCTTTCTAGTCCAAAATGGATAACTATAAAAAATATTCCCCCTTTTCTTTGGTCTTGTATAGATAGGATTGCAGAACCCTATGGCAAAATTGTAAAAATCGATTCCTCCCCCTCGGTTCTTCCACATCTCAATGCTAGATTACTCATAGCCTTCAAACCGGGTCTTGTATACCCCGCCAAAATTGATATTTGCTTTGATAATAAAACCTTTTATTTCCCAATTTAGTACATGGGTGGTATAGATGCCTGCGATTATTGTAAATTGAGTGGTCACTTTAGAAGCAAATGCCCATTACTGACTAAGAAAAATATCAGGGCCAAAAACCCCTCCTTCGGTCCTCCACCCTCCAAGCCCCTGACTGCTCCCTTTGAACCTCCTCTAACCATCTCTTCTCACTCTCATCCTCCCACTCCTCCCCTATTTGACATCCTCCCCCATCTAACATCCTCCCCCCATCTTTGGCTATCCCTCACCCTCTCGATCCCCCCCCCCCCCTTCCTCTTCGGCTTCCTTGTTGGTTGTTTCTACTCTGAACTACAGTAATGCTATTAAGGATTCCCTATCCGTTGATCAATCCCCCCCCTTGACCCCTTTGAGCTTGCTGATAACCTCAAATCTCACACAGACCCGAGATCCCAAAATGCTCAACAACTTGTGTTGGAAAAATTGAGAAGAGTTGTTGAGGCTAGGAAGGTTCTTGAACACGATCTTCATAAGCAGAAATTGGAAATTAAAGCCTCCTCATGGCAGATGCCTGACCTTGAGGGCTTGGATAGGGGTGCTCCACCTATATTAGATACCCCTAACAGTGCCTTTGGACAAGGCCTTGAATTGGCTACATTTAGGGGAAATGCTGAAGAAATTAAAATTGATGAGATTAATACTTCTACACTAGATTTGAAGGATTGTGGATACAATCCTACTGTGGGTGAGATCTTGGTAGATCCTCTAGATGCATCCAATGGGTCAGACGCCTCTATGTGAGACCCTAGTAGTAGTACCTATTGTACTTCTAGCACCCCTATTGATGCCCTGAATGCAGAGCAGATTGTGACACGAGGCAACGGGATCAACATTGATCCCCTTACTCCTGGGTGCACTAATTTTGAGCAAGGCTCGGTAGGAACACCAAAGGGGTTCACTATGGTCAAATATAGGAAGTCTAGAAGGAAGAGATCCCCCCAAAATAGAAATGATAGCTTCTCTAAAAAGGAATCCCTTGGCCCTAAACATATATATGAGGCAAGAAAAAAAAGGATGGCCATAAAGACATGGATTGTCTCCTTCTTCAAGAGCTAAAGGTTGTTGGCTTCACTTTGCAAATCGACCTCAAATGTATTTGGAGGGAGGCTACATCCTTTTGCACTAACCATTCCAATGGTAAAGGTGGTACAACCATACTACTTAATCCTAGATGGGCTAACAAAGTGATTAACTAGGGTCAATCCCCCTGTGCTAGGGCTATCTGGGTTTCTATTTGGTTGGATGACCAAAAGTTTAGAATATGTTCTGTATATGCCCCTAATGACTATAGAGTGAGGGGGAGCTTTGGAATTGGCTAGCAGGTTTGGAGGACATCCCTTGGATTGTGGGGGGTGATTTCAATATGATTGAACATGCAAATGACAAAAATAGGAGGCAACAAGTTTGAATGGAAGGGTATGGAAAGGTTGCAGTGCGACAAAATGATTAATAAACTACATCTTGTTGACCCTGTTACTGGAAGGAAAATCCATCTGAACACTGTGTGCTATTCTTGGTGTAGTTACCAATAGCTGAATAAGAGAATCTATTATAGGCTGGACAGACTCTACTTCAATAAAAATCACTTTGACATTGGCAAAGGAACTAATGGGGATCAATACTTTGTCTCCCCGTACACACTGCCATACCATCACCCCATACTAATGGGTATTGATCTCTCCTCCTCTTGTCAGCCCCCCTTTGCAAGATGTGCTTGCTTCACTTTAAACACTAGGCTCTTGGAGGATGAGGATCTCTGCTCTGCCCTGGCCTTTGTCAGATTGTTTAACATGAAAGAGAAGCATCGCCTTTCTAATATTGACAAATGGAATCTGAACATTAAAAGTTGGACCAACCTCTGCCAAACAGTAGGGAAAAATAAAGCCAAGGATGCTAGGAGGGTTGAGAGGCTACTATAGAAAAATCTTTGTAATGTAAAGATGAATCTTCAGGACTCACCTAATGATGAAAGCCTTACTAACACCTTGGTTTCAATCAAGAACCAGCTTAGGAAAATTCAGAATGAGAAGGTTAGAGGGTTGAAAACCAGGGCCAAATTGAATTGGTTGGATTCAGGGGACAAGGGCTCAAAATTTTTCTTCCAAATACTTAAGGTCAAAGAGGCAAAAGAGAGCATCAATGCTATTTGGGAAAAAAATACCCACACTACTGACACAGAGGAGATCCTCAAGTGCTTCACTCGGTTCTACCAAAACTTATTCACTGCAGCAAATATAAATGATGAACATAAGGTTGCCAGGGTGCTCATTAAGGAGTTGATCCCACCTAAGCTTAATGAGGAGGACATTGAGTTTGTAGGGAGTCCCATCTCAAAAGAGTAAATTGAAAAGGCCATCTCCTCAATGGGCAATGACAGATCCCCTGAACCGAATGACTTTCCGATGGAATTTTACAAGAAGAATATCAGGTGGATTGTTGGTGACCTACATAGCCTATATCTGGAAGCTATTAATGAAGGAACTCTAGGCAAATAAATCAACCAAGGGGTGATCAAGATCATCCCTAAGGAGGGGGACAAGACATTTCTAAAGAACTGGAGGCCTATCACACTATTAAATGTCTCCTATAAGATCTTGTGGTGGCTAACAGGCTGGTTAAAATCGTTCCAAAGATAATCAGTCCTACCCAAACTGGCTTTGTTAAAGGTGGATATATCCTTGAAAATTTGATCACCTATTGGGAATCACTCGAGTGGGCTAAGGAGTCAGGGCAGAACAGGGCCATGTTGTTGATTGATTTTAAAAAGGCATATGATAGGATAGAGTGGAGCTTCATAATTCAGATGTTGGTGAGTCTAGGGTTCCCGAAGACGTTCTGTAGGATAGTTCAAACTTTACTCTATGAGGCCAACACTATTGTTGATGTAAATGGAATCAGATCTGATAATATTGTTCTTTCCAGGTCAATAAGACAAGACTTCCCACTTGCCCCGACCTTATTTGTGTTGGATGTTGATACTATGTACTATGTTCTTAAGGATCGCAATATGACCCCCAGGGTCAAAGGCATCTCTCTCCCTAATAAAGAGGAAATTATCAATGTTCAGTTTGCTAATGATACAACTATCTTGCTTGTCTTGGAAGAGGAGAACCTATCCTCTCTACTGCACAACATTAAAATATTTTGTAAGGCTTCAGGCAGCAAAATTGCTCTCCATAAATCAACCTTACTCGGATGGACTGATTCCCCCCCTAACTGGCTGTCTAAATTTGACCTGGAATAGGGAGGACCGAACCTAATCACTAGATATCTGGGTATCCCTTTCTCTGTCTCCCCAAATCTAAAAGAAATGTGTGAGTGGTTCAGGAATAAGGTGGATAAAAAATTGAATAAATGGAACAAAAACTTCCTCTCCCTAGCAGGTCGGTTTTAGGTCTGTCAAAAAATCTTGTCTTCATACAACATCTATTGCTCCTTATCCTGGCTATTCAATAATTACCAGTTCAATTATCTTAAAAAACAAATTATGAAATTCCTATGGTCGGATGGGAAGGGGAACAGGAAACAACATGTTGTAAAATGGGATTGGTGTGTTAGATCTAAGATGCAGGGGGGCATGGGCCTCAAAGACCTCAAAATTCAGGGCATTGCCTTGGCTGCCAAGTGGATTTTCATAGACCTTGATGGAAATGAACCTTGGATAATTCTGATCAGACATAATATACAGTGCTCCCTCCCTAAAAAGGCAAAGAAATGGAGGAACTTGCCCATGTGGGACTTGATTGCTGGAAATTTTGAGATCTCTCATGCGAGCTCAGAGGTCTTTAGGTCCATATGGAGGGCTTGGAACCATGTCAAACAATTCATCAGTAATAGTGGCATTGTTGATAATAAGGGTACTTTCAACTTGGGTAGATCTATATGGTGGAATATTTTGTATAATGGGAAGCAACTGGCCTGCCTTCAAGGGTGTTCTGCCTTGAAATGGCATAACTTAGGTCTTGTTACTTTTGAACACATCTTGAAAGATAGTTCTCTGATTTCTTGGGATGCTCTTAGTTTGTCATTCAACCTCCCCATATCCCAAGCTAGAACCTACAATGTCCTCAAGAATACACTCGACCCCATCCTCTCCTCATCTTCCCCTCCTTCGCTCTCCCCAATTTCTTCCCTTTGTTGGGTTGACGGCTCTCCCCTCCCTCTAATGAAAGCAAAACTTGTCTACTCTTCCCTTGCTGATTTCAAAGATATCCTAACTCATCTCAATAATGTTTGGAACCTCACCTGGGATTCTAAAAGGTGGCATTCTACTCTCTTGAGATTTTGGTCTGCTACGAATGAACCAAAAAAGTTTTTTTCCTAGAAACTTCTGCTTGACAAGCTCCCTCTTAAAGACAATAATGGCAACCCCCTATTGTGTAAATTGTGTCATCTCCTTGAATCTGTGCTACATATTTTTTTGAGTGTCATTTTGCCAAAGAGGTGTGGAAACTGTTTGGTCTTTCAATTGATACTAAATGTCTTACTATTGATGAGGTGGTACTTGGTTATATTAAAGGTGGCAAGAAATGTGCTAATCTCTTTTGGTCTGTTCTCTCCTTGGAAATTCTTTGGATGATTTAGAAATCTAGGAATGATGATGTGTTTATTGGCAAGGGTAGATACCTCACTGAGTCTCTCAGGAGACTCATTCTTTACCTTGTTGCTATGCAGGTTACAGTGGTTCTCCGCCTTGATGAGGACAAATTTGATAGATCGTTGAATGATGGTGTAACATATGTCTTCATCAGGGAGTTGTCTCATGGGTTTACCTGGGACCGAATGGGAAGTAATAAGACACACTTTGAGCATGCATTAATGAAATTTATGCAGGAGATGGAGGCAAGACAACAAAGAGAAGACTTCATTCATATGGAACTAGAAGGACTGCCTACCCACCCTTTTAGAGACCAATTCTTCGAGGGACATGTACAAGTGTGGTGCGAGAGCGAATTGGAATGGACTATGTGGCTCCCCCCTTTGTGAGATAATATTGATCTCGACTCCTTCCTCTTTAGCTAGTTGATAACCTGTTTCTTTTATGATATACTGTGTATATGGGAACTCCAATACTATATTTTTGTAAATTTTGGGTTATATTATGTATTATTCCTATGCTTCATCCGTAACCTGTATGTAATGGACACATGATATGGCCTATGGGCTTTCCAGCCATGGTATTTTGATACTATGAGTCCTATATGATAGATGGTTGTGTGTTTTCCAGCCAGGACTTTTGAAATTTGTAATGTTGTTCTATGATACTTAATACAAAAAAAATTGATTTATAATAATGTTAATGAATTAGTGCTAATATTAATGAATAAAGAGTGGATAAATAAATAATGGATAATTGATAAATGATGATATTAATGATAATATTAATGATGGATAATATTAATGACAAATAATAATAAAAGTATGAACGAAAAAATGAAGTGGATCCACCCAGGCTTAGAATGATAAATTTTATGTTTCTACATTTTACCCCTCTTTGAGACAATGGAACTTGTGGCATTGTTTCAAAGAAAATTGATTAACTAATATATGCCCTAGAGATATCCTGGTAAGGATGATGATTGATATGATATGCCCCCTTGAGAGATTGAACAAACAAATTGGAAGAATGATCTCTTGATAGATTACATATGGGAAATAAGATTGGATGATTGATATTGCAGAAGTGATTACACTCAGATGCACATTTCATGAAAATGCATAACTGAACAATTAATGGAAATGATAAGTTGATTAAGTTGATTGAGTTGATAGGTATTGATGCTAGCACAAGATAAGGTGATTCAATGATTGATTGATTGATTGATCCAAGGGCATTGAGATTTCAAGAAGAAATTTGATTCATTTGATAAAGCAATTGATAAAGAGATTAAAAGACATGTACCAGTTGGGTAAAGCGATTAAGTGATCCCTTTGAAACAAGGAAGATGAAGAGAAAAATGAAAAAGATAATGAAAGAAAATGATAAAGAGAAATGCTCAATGCGACAGGTGATAAAACGAGATGCAAGCGATGAGAAGATGCAAGAGGATGGATGATGAGAATTATTGTGCTTTTAAAGTGCTTACATCATCATTGAGCTTATTATAGTAAAAGGATAAAACTCCTTTGGATATGGATTAGACTCAAATGAAATGACATACCAATTGCGTGTAGGAAAACACATCAAACAGTTAAGGAATGCCCCAAATCACATGAGACTAATACATCCTCAGTAATCTTAGACGATCATGCCCTAAGACAAGCCATCATATTACTAAGGAACAATCCACAAGTAGCAAATAGGTGAAGATGCCCCATCCTCACCTTTCTAGTCAAAGACATCCCGAAAAAGCTAAAAGACATCTGACCAAAGATAAAATAAAAAAACAATCATATGACATAATTAAAGAAATAGACAGTATGTTCATGTCGAAGTGAGTTTTTGTTCACAATTAATGTGTCGATTTAGATATGTTGATATGGTGTTGTTAGGTCTGCTCAATCGAAGTCTCGTCATGTCACGATTTTGTTGAAGTTCAAGGTGGCAGGCTAATTTGAAGTGTTTGTGTCTTCCAACATTTATTACATGATTTTGGATTTTGATGAAAAGTTTTACGATTTTTAGGATTTTTTTAAATGTTTTAATTTTTCAGGGGTTTTTTTCATGACTTTTTACGATTTTTATGATATTTTTCAAGACATTTTATGATTTTTATGATTTTTTCAAGACATTTTATGATTTTTATGATTTTTTCAATACATTTTATGATTTTTAAGATTTTTGTAGGACATTTAATGATTTTTATTATTTTTAAGATTTTTTCAAGACATTTTATGATTTTTAGGGTTTTTTAGGGTTTTTTAGGATTTTTATGATTTTTCAGGACATTTTATGATTTTTTATAAAAAATTTCAAGACATTTCATGTTTTTTTAATGATTTTTTAATGTTTGCCCCCAATGTCTAGCAAGGAAAAAGGGATTTTGAGTAGATGAATGAACTCATGAGACATGAATGGATAAGTGAATGATGGTGGAAGCTTATTCGAATTTCAAGGACTACCTCTCAATAGGATGGCATGTTAATCCAAGCAAAAGGACAAGATATATCAATATAAAGCAAGGATGTGGTGTAACAAATGTCAGGTGTTCTGAAGGAATGGCCATGTAAAGAGTTTTTTTTGAAAACATGTTTTGCATTTTGTCCTTATTTTTTTTATCAAAATCAAGGGATAGATTTGGATAGGAGGTAGATAGGATAAGAAAGATCAAAGGTGATAATGAAGGATGGAATTAGGCAATGGACTGTAAGGAAGTTAAGTAGCATAACAACTTCCTACACTAACCTTGAGAAGAGGGTAATGCAAAAACTTTTATAGATCATCACAACAGTTACATAAAAGAGAAATGGATATAATAACATTCAAACCATAACACAGTGATTTATATGGGGAAAACCCTTTCGGGAGAAAAACCCCACACTCCAAAAGTCGCCTAATATATTATTCAGTAATCAAAATAGATTACAATATACTTGCAGAGCAGGATCTTCGCAATAGTACCACTAATCAGAGATTCAGAGGTAACTCAATAGCCATAAGACTCTTACACATAGCCTCTATCTCTTGTACCTCATATATAGGAGATAGATTACAAAAAACCATCAAACGGTATTACAAAACCATAGGCTAAAACCACCCAATAAGGTGTAGCCAACCTTATCTCCCTTCTAGATGCCCTATGATGTGTCCCTCCCTTTTTACAGTTCATTTATGTGTCTGATGTATTTTATATTTCCTGTTTCAGGAGTACAAACTTCTGGAGGACATACTTGAGAACCGTGTGCCCTATTGACGAACCGTTTGAAGCACTAGAAAGCTTGCGAAGTGTTCTATTACCTCGTAAACACTATGTTATTTACACACACTTTTTCAAGGTGTTTCAAGGCATCTAAAGTCCTCAAAATCTAATTTAAACATTTCGTTGGACCCCTCAAAAATAGAAAATTCAATATCTTCAAAACTATTTGTGATCTTGCGACATAACTTTACCAAAATGCTTATATAGCCAACTAGAAGCTTTGGGGAGAATTTCGCACCATTTCATGCTCAAATGAAAAATTACTATAAATAGTAACCTTATGTAAATACAAGGTTGAGACACCATTTTCCCAACAAATCTCCCACTTGTCTAATACCTTGCAAGAGAAAATGGAATATCAACGTTATAAATCAATTGCTAGGGGCCATGAGGCCCATAGTCTCTGAACACCATTTGAACTTCTTTGTGCTTACAACGTTAGTTAAAGAATTTGCAACATTCATCAAATTTTCCACCTTAACTAGCTTCACCCTACCATCTTTGACCATATCTCTGACAAAATGATACTGAACATCAATGTGCTTGGTCGGGGAATGAAATGTCAGGTTCTTAGCTAGGCAGATCACACTCTGACTATCACAATAAACTATCACAACTCCTTGTTTTATTGCAATGTCTGGACACAGTCTCTTAAGCCAAATGGCTTCTTTACAAGCATGAGTAACTTCCATATACTATGCTTTAGTGGTGGACAAAGCAACCACAACTTGTCGCTTACTCATCCAAACAATTGCACCACCAAATAAAGTAAACACATAAGCATTGGTGGATCTTCTACTATCAATATCACCTGCCCAGTCTGAATCCACGTAATTATGAATATCAAGTGAAATCACATCTCCAACTGAATTACCATGATAACATAAATAATACTCTGAGGTACCCTTCAAATATCTGAAGACTATTTTGACTGCATCCCAATGAACTCTACCAGGATAAGACATATATCTGGACAGAACTACATCAAACTTCCAAATGCACTTTGTTAAGGCACTCTGCTCATGTCTTCCATCTTCAATGGGGATGTAGGACAATCTGTAGTAGATAATTTCATTCCAACTGTAAAAGGAACACACAATGGTCTACAATCCTCCATGTTGAACCTCTGTAACACTGAATTCACATACTCTGGCCTAGCAATAAATTTCTGTTCACTCTCTCTATTTTAATTTCCATCCCAAGAATGTGTTTTACTGCACCAAGATCTTTCATTTCAAATCTAGCAGCGAGCTGAGACTTTAGTTCTGAAATCATACCTTTCCCTTTACCAATGAATAACATATCATCAACATACAATGCAATGTACAAGAAATAATCACCATCAGATTTAATAAACACAATGATCTGATTTAGAACACTCAAATCCAAAACTCAACACATATGTATCAAATTTATGATACCACATCCTAGGACTCTGTTTGAAACCATACAGGGATTTCTTTAATTTACAGACCAAATTACTTTTACCTTTCACCACATAGTGCTCCGACTGTGTCATATAAATATCCTCCTCCAAATCACCATGAAGGAAAGCAATTTTTACATCCATTTGCTCAAGCTCTAAATCATAACCAACAACAATAGAAAGAAAAAATCTAATAGATGTCATTTTGGCAATAGTAAAAAATATCTCACCATAATCAATACCCTCAACCTGAGAGTAGCCTTTTGCAACCAACTTTTCTTTATACTTCTCAATGCTTCCATTTGAACCAATATTTTTCTTGAACATCCATTTGCAACCAACAGGATTTCGTCCTTTAGGAAATGGTACAAGATCCCATATATAAATCTTTTTCAAAGCTACCATTTCTTCTTCCATGGCCATCTTCTAGCATTCTGCATCATTCATACCTAATGCCTCTTCTATAGATTTCGATTATTCCACATTAGTATTTAAAGAAAAAATACATCTCCAATCATTAAGTGAATACCTTTCAGGTGGTTCTCTATGTCTTGTAGACCTTCAAACAAGCTGAGTTGGAGGTTCTTCCTCCTCTTCTGAAGATTTAGAGCTAGACGAGCTCTCCTCATTTTCTTGCCTATCTAAGGGTCTTGATTCAACTCTTTCAGGTGTAGAAGGAAATTAAATCACATCTTCTTTTTTATTCTATTATGGCTGAAATGTAATAGAAGGAGACTTTATTTCTCTAAAAATAACACTTCTACTATGAATTACCTTTTGTGCAACAGGGTCCCAAAGCTGGTATCCTTTCACACCATAACTATACTCGATGAAGATACATTTTACAACCTTGTTCTACAAATTTGTTCACTTCTCCTCTGGCACATGTGCATATGCCTTGCAACTAAAAACTCTAAGATGTCTCAATGAAGGCTTCTAACCCAACCATGCTTCCATAGGCATTTTATCAACAAGGGCTGATGTAGGAGACCTACGAATAAGGTAGTAGGTAGTGGTAACAACTTTAGCCCAAAACTTTCGTTCTAGACCAACACCACTTAGCATGTACTCCTAGCCTTCTCCATCAGTGTCTTCTTCATTCTTTCTATAACTCTATTTTTCTATAGAGAATACAGAGTTGTCTTCTATCTATTAATGTCACAGTCTTTACAGAATCTATCAAAATCATTGGAACAAAATTCACCGCTATTATCAGTCCTCAAACATTTAATTTTCTTTCCAGTCTGCAACTCAACCATTGCTTTAAATTCTTCAAATCAACTGAAAAACTTTAGATTTACTCTTTAGAAAATATAGTCATGTCCTTCTACTAAAATCATCAATAAATGAATCATAACATGTGGATTTTCTAGTCGAAGGAACATCTACAGGACCAAACACATCAGAACGAATAAGATCCAAAACACCACAAGTTTTATGAGAACTTGAGTAAAACTGAATGCGGTTATTGTTTTTCATAAATGCAGTGCTCACAGAAATCAAAGTCAAGATTACAATCATTCAAACCTTCAACGAGGTTATTATTTTTCAAGGTCTTTCAACCCTTTTCTCCAATGTGGTCAAGCCTCTAGTACCATAACATAGCCTTCTCTACAGGTAACTTTGCTTCAGAAAAAAGAGCACCCTTAGGTACCCAAAAGCCATATCCATTTGTTGAAGGTGAAACCCTCAAATCTTCCATAGATTTACTTTTATAGAAGTGCTATTACACTCAATAGTGTATGCATCTGGGCAAGTGCAAGGTAATGAGTCACAAATTCGCGGAAGTCCGCGCATTGGAAAATGCGCTCTTATAAACGGGGGCCCGTTTGTGCTTCGGGCTCCCGAGCCGAAAGGTAACGAGGGCCCGTTTTGTTTAAAAAGGGGCCCCCGTTTTGTTCTAAAATGGGGGCCCGCTTTTAAACAAAACGGGGGCCCGTTTTTTAGAAACGGGCCCCCGTTTCTAAAAAACGGGCCCCCGTTTTGTTTAAAAGCGGGCCCCCGTTTCTAAATGGCATTTTTCCTTTTTTTCCACAATCCGCCCTTGTTTGAAAACGGGGGCCTGTTTTGTGGAAGTTGATTCCACAACCCGCCACTTGGCTCGGGATTAGGCCCGGGATAGGCCTGGGATGGCCACACCTGAGACATGGACCTGCAAATTCAAATCTCCATGAATGAAAGCACAAATATGAACTTCAGAAATAGTTTACGCGCCTCTAATTAGAGAATTTTTATACGAAATTAAAACCCATTTCATATTATACTGTCTAGATTCTAAATATGTAAATTTATTTAAAAATTGATTATTTTAACTATTTTTCATTTAATTTATACTAAATCAGGTCCATAAATTTGAAATATTAACTAATTTTGTTAATTTAATAACTTTTTTATTTTAAAGAATTTTGGAAAAAAAATTATATGTCATCAATCTACACAAAATTCTTTTGTATTTAAAAAAAAAAAAAATCAAAAAATGTTAAGTTTACATCAAATTATGTGGGTCGTACACGTCAAATTTTTAAAAAGATAATTACGGCCATTAAAAAATTAATTAAAAAAAAAATATTAGAAAAAAAAATACAAAAAAATATGCTCATCAATCTTCAATGTGTTACAAACCATTTCCCAAAACGGTTTGAGAAAATAATTTTAATTGTGTCAAAAAGTGTGGGTCGTACACATGCATGGTATGGTCCTGAAACAGGTGTTTTTAAAACATAGTTTTCAGAACTCCATTTAAAAAGTTATTTTTTATTATGTGGGTATTAAAATAAATTATATATTTGGAAACTACACTCAGAGGGCTATTTTTTATATTACTGACTTTTTCCAAGATTCAATCTCTAAGTGTTTCAAAATTTAAGCTCAAATGAGACAAAATCTGAAAATCAGGGAAAACACTTCCACTTTTTGGCCAAAAAGTGGACTCATCTTCTTGCACTGACCCATCTAGCTTATACAAAGTGTCAAACCTGACAGTTCTAGCAATTACCATAACATCCTTAATCATATTACATCCTGCTTTAGAAAAGACTACCTGCACAACCACATCTATCAATTTTCTCACAGATAAAATATTTCATTTTAATCCAGGGATACATAGCACACCATTAATTCTTTTTCTTATACAATAAAAAAAGCTGATTCTAACTCTACCTTGACCAGCAATGTTTAAATATGAATCATCACCCAAGTACACCTTACCTCTATTAAATTCTTCATATTCAGAAAATCAATCTCTATTAGCAGCCATATAAAGAGATGCACCTGAGTCAATTCACCAGGCATCAGTACCTGCATGAGTTGTGAAAGCTACAATAAATGCATCACCATCTTCCTTCTCGGACTCAAAATCAGAATCAATCTTCTTCTTTTTCTTCTTCTTTTCTTTGCAATCCTTATGAATGTGACCTGGTTTACCACAATTCTAGCAAATGACTTTGGACTTTCCAGGAGATTTTGATCTCCCTCTCGATTTGGACTTATCGCACTTCTCATTCTTCTTGCCTTTCTCCTTAGGTTTTCCACGAACAGTTAGGGATTCCTTTGAAATGAGGGATACCTTCCTCCACATCTCTTCATGAAGTATGGAACCCACCAAATCTTCAGACTTCAAAATAACAGAAGTACTACCGATAGCCATAACAAGAGAATCCCACAAATCAAGCAAAGAACAAAGCAAGATCTGACATTTCTCATCTTCGTTCATCTTAACACCAATAGATACTAATTGAGTCACCAGCATATTGAATGCTTCCAAGTGGTCTGTAATTTGTCCACCCTCTTCCATCTTCAAGGAATACAATTTCTTCCTCAAGAAAATTTGATTTAATAAAGATTTTGCTTGATACATTTCACCAAGCTTAGTCCATAGCTTCTTTGCAGTATTTTCTTCGTGGACATTTATCATAATAGAGTCTGTCAAGCACAGCCTGATTAGGCCCTTGGATTTTTGGTCCATAACATAATACTGACTCACCGCGGTAGGATCTTAGGGCCTTTTGACATTCGCATCAATAACATCCCACAGATCTTGATCTATTAGTAGATCTTCCATCTTCAGCTTCCACATCTCAAAATTCATTCATTAAATTTTTCCACCTCTATTTTCCTTGACGAACTTGCCATCTAAAAATTCTTGCAACAAGATCAAAAAGTGTCTTCTACACAAGCTCCCACTAAAATCTAGATTAGTTCAAAAAACCCAACAACCCACAATTGAAACCAAAGGTGATCAAGCTCTGATACCACTTGTAAAGAAGTTAAGTAGTGAAACAACTTCCTACACTAACCTTGAGAGGAGGGTAATGCAAAAACTTTTACAAATCATCATAATAGTTACAAAAAATAAAAATAGATATAATAACATTCAAACCATAACACAGTGATTTACATGGGGAAAACCCTTTCGGGAGAAAAACCCCACACTCGAAAAGTTGCCCAATATTATATTCAACAATCAAAATAGATTACAATATACTTGCAGAGCAATCTCTTCACAGGAGTACCACTAATAAGAGATTCAAAGGTAACACAATAGCCATAAGACTCTTACACACAACCTTTATTTCACGCACCTCATTAATAGGAGATACAATACAAGAAACCGTCAAAATGACAATACAAAAACATGGGCTAAAACCACCCAATAAGGTGTAGCTAACCTTATCTCCCTTCTAGATTCCCTATGATGTGTCCCTCCCTTTTTATAGCTCATTTATGTGTCCAATGTATTTTATATTTCCTATTTCAGGAGTACAAACTTCCGGAGGCCATAACTTGAGAATCGTGTGTCCTATTAATGAACTGTTTAAAGTGTCGAAAAGCTCACAAAGTGCTCTATTGCCTCGTAAAACATTATGTCATTTACGCCCACTTTTCAGGGCATTTTGGGGCCTCTAAACTCCTCAAAATCTAATTTAAACCTTTCATTAGACCCCTCCAAAATAAAAAAATTCAATATCTTCAAAACTAGTTGTGATCTTGCGACATAACTTTATCAAAATGCTTATATAGACAACCAGAAGCTTCAAGGAGAATTTCACACCATTTCGTGCTCAGTTTTTTTTTACTATAAATAGTAACCTTATGTAAATGCAAGGTTGAGACACCATTTTCCCAACATGGACAAAATAATGGATAGGAGTTCAAGGGTGTGGACCAAGTGTAATAGATAGGACATACAAAATCTACAAAGGTCCTTAACCTTGTCAAGATCCAAGGTGGAAAAAGGGACATGCATGGACATAGACTGAATGAGGGATGATGGAGGATGAAGGATAATAGAGGATGAGGGATAATAGGAGGATGCACATGGATGGAACTTGCTCCTAGTGTAAAGTGCAAAAAGATAATTTATTACGCATCACACCCGTTTGTCATGTTTTCATCATGGTACTTCCCAAGGCACCTGTTTGCCAGATTTTCACTAGTGGATGATTTTTTTTCTCTATACTATTTTTTCTAATTTTTCAATTTTTTCATTTTTTTCTTTTTTGACTTTTTGGAAGATAATGGACACATGATAGGAAACGGAAGGACTTGAGCATCTAGATTATTTGGATAGTACCCTTGAAATATGTGTTGCAATAGACCATGGCTATGAAGGTATGCTCAGAGACGTTGGTAGGATAATGAAAAAAGGAATATGAGATGGATGATTGGATGGAACTAGACTAAGGATTTATGCAAAGGACTAGATAAGAGGTATGGAAGGGTGAAAAAGAGGTGTTGGATAATGGATGGCACGTTGAAAGAATTATTCATTGTTGGATGGAAATTTGGCAAGATCAACATTGACACATGCATTGAGGGGTGATGGACTGATGGAGGAAAAGCGGATCTTAGATTTTAAGATTTGGATGAAGGAATAGCTAGTAATTTTGGGACATAACCTGATCCAAAATGGATGAAGGAGGTGATGGAGGAATAGATTTGGAAGGTTTGGATGGAGGAACAACAATTTTGGATGCAAATTTGGATTTTTCTTTAGACTGTTGTGCTTCAAGGAGCCACTTAGGGATCCACATGGTTTTTGATTTTTCATGCTTTTGTAGTTCCTTGGAACACATTACTTATACAAGTTCCTTAGGAACCTATATAACTTTTAACTTTTCTTTCTTTTTCTCAGTGGGCCTTAGTGGCCTTTTGAATTTTTCTTTTTCTTTTTGGATCATATGTTTCTTTATTTGATATTTCAATTAGATGGGACATGCTGATCCTTGAATACATGTAGATTGCTTGACTTGTGACTTTTATACTTGACATTCAAATTGATTAGAGAAGGAAAATAATGTATCGATGGATAGGAATGATATAGAGGTCTTTTGGATGGATGAAAGGTGCTTGAAGATGTGTTCCTTTGTGGATCTTGCATAAGGGATGGAGGGATATAGGGACCTAAAATGAATGGAAGGGTTGAAGGGGAAGGTGTGTATTTGGATTTGGTTTAGTAGGGATACCTACATCTCGAGGAATGTCACTGAGGTCATGACCCTTAATATTTTCTTTCATATGGAGGGGATCTTGCTTGTGAAGGTCTACCCCTTTGCCTTTATAAATATTATAACCAGTAGGATACTCTTTACTTTGGGAAGAAGACACGAATCCATTATGAGGTGGATATGAAACAAATGATAGGATCATGAATTGGATTAGGTTAGACCAAGGTGGAGGAACTCATTGTGCATGTAGGCGATTCATGAACATCTTGCGCCAACATGCTAGAATCATGAGGGTGATCATGATTATGAAGGGGAACAAGATCAATGACAATATCTTCATGAGATGGAATGGGAGGAATAATGGAATCATCAAAATAAATGAGATCTTGGAGTGTATATAAAGGTTCAGGACGTTGAGATGGAGGAATAAGGGGGTCTTGTGGAGGATCTAAAGGGATGATAGGGTCTTGTGGTAGACATGAGTTTGAAAGGATATTTTGATCTCAAGACAAGGAGGAAGATCATTGGATTCCTCTTTAAAGGTTCTCTGCTCTTGGATTTCAATGGGATAATTAGGAAGAATGGAAGGGATATATTAACCTTGCTCAGGGAGGGGAATGCTAATGGGACTTCAAAAGGTGTTGTGTCTGTGGATATAATGGACACGAATACAGGGATCTTCAAAGGAAATGAGATCTTGGTCAAACATAGTATGCAATGGAAAAGTTTTAGGATCTTGATCTTAATCTGTTTCAAGACTTATTTCTTTGTGTTTTGAATCATCCTCTTGACATGGGATTGGACTTTCAATACACATGGGGAATTCTAGCAAATAGTCAATGCTTTGACATGAGAGGGATAGACTTTGTATGGGACTCTCCAAAAGAGAAGCATATGATGGTATTGAATCTTGCATTTCCAAATAGTACAAGGGATTTGTATAAAGACATAGATTCATGTGCATTTCTATTACAGACAACCCTTGGGAGAATGCATTATTAGGTGTATCATCTGGAAAAGATGGTGGGAATTTCTCTTGTGAAACTTTAGGAGATGAAGGAATTGTGGAAGATATGGAGGCCACATGTGGAGCCTTGCTAGACATAGGTATATGATTTTGATCATTTTTAGGAGTAGTTCCCTATTTCTCTTTAGGTGAGTCATTAGATTCTTCAATTTCATGACAACATTATTAAGGAGGTCTTGAATCTTATGTTTTAATTCCATGCAATCTAATGTTTTATGTTTGTTTTGTTTATGATACGCACAATAGTGACTTAAAAATTTAAATCCTCATGGGGATATGTTAGGAAATGTGATAAGATTGTGCCCAAGAAGCTCTTTTAAAGACAACTCAATAGATTTTCCCAAAGGTGTAAATTGTCTACTTGAGGGATATTTGGAAGAAATGGATCTTGTTATCTTGGTGAAGGAGTGATGGGATCTTATTCGAGATTTGGCCTTTAATTTTCAATTACTTGTTGTTCCACCATATATAATTGTTCTAGCATTCCTTGAAGTCTATTGTTCTTGATATCATGAAATTTTATCCCAAGAGGGGTCATTGAATCTTTTTTTTGGACTTGAATATCATATATTTCTCTCTTGAGATCTTGAATCTGTTGGGCCAAGGTAGCCATGGGGATTTATGATAGTTCTGATCTTTGATGAGTAGGAGATTGTATGACACTCTATATGGAAAGAAAACCTTAAAAATGAAGACTCAACAATATGATAGGATACTTATGATATGATACTCTAAATGAGGTAGTGATGATCAAGGGTGAACCTAGTATGATAAAATACAAGGATTCAAGGAAACTCTAGGTCTGAAGGAAATTGTGATGCAAGGTGTTGCTTGTGCTATGATGGATAGACACAAGGACAATTGATCAAGAGAGGGTGCAGGCTAAGTAGGAGATGATGAACTCCAAGCAGACCACCTAACTCAAGGATGCTAAAATGTTTCCCTAACTCAAGGATGATGTGCCTCAAGTGATATGGGAGGATTGATGACCAATGTGTTAGGATTCCCAAAGATATTGAGAGGGGGGGTGAATCAGTATCTGACTGGTAGTAAGATTTTCTTAACTTATAACATGAAAAGCATATTAAAATCGTGTACCAGTAAACCAGAAATAATGCAATAAATAAGAACAACAACCACAACATGAAAGACACACCATAACACAATAATTTAATGAGGAAACCTGGTGTGGGAAAAAACTTGGTGGGATTTGTGACCCACAATATTTGCTTACTGGCCAATAAGGGAATGTTACTGTTTACAATAGGGGTCTACACATGCAGGAAGGCCAAGTGCCTAGAGCTCATTGCTCAGATACAAAAGAAGTCACTCTGACTTACAAAATTGGATTATACAAATCCAATGTCTTGTACTGCTTTAGATCAGCATCTGCTATGCTAGATTCAGTACCGGTTTAAGCTCTGCAATATACATAAACCCTTATCCTAATAATTCGCACATTAGGTCTGCTATATTCCTTTTTACTTCACTCCTATTCATGATCTACAATGATCTCATACATATATGAGTCGTATTAAAAACCGCCATGTCGACTTACAAAAGATTTTACAATTAATTATAAAATACATTTACAAAAATTCCTATCGGCCAGGGTGCCGGTAATCTTCTTTTTCGATGTCGGTGATCTATATGCCGGTGTAGAGTCTGTCGGTGTTGGTGCTTGTGTCTGATTGCCGGTATCACATGATTGTAAGGTTGCCATCAATGACAATATCTTCAATCACCTACAATTTCTCATTGGAGTGTCCAATTTCCAACAATCTCCCCCTTTGGCATTGATGGCAACACTCATGAGAAAAATCCAAAAGTGTCCAAAAAGAATCTGCCAAAATTTGTCTTACCAAAACTGTATCAAAAATGTATGCTCCCCCTGAGCTGATGATGTCTTTTTCTGATCATTTTTCTCATCTCACTACTCCCCCTTTGACATCAATGACAAAGGTTGTCATTCATTGTCAGTGGAGTCTGGATCTTTCCTAGATTCTTGTAGCCGGTGGGTTACAATCTGGAAAATATCTGCCAAAACCAAATTTAAATTGTCGCTGAATCTTTTGCTATTTGTCAAAGCTTCTTGTGTTCTCTAAACTGTATCGGTGAGTATGTGCATTTTCTCTTCCGGTGTCTGAAGTCCGGGAACCAGAGCCTTAGATATTTCTTTTCTCAAAGAAATGAGGTAGTCTAGTTTGGGACCAAGTTTACATTTTAATCTCTTTGCCTTATCCTTTATTTTCTCTTTGTCCTTCTCTAACTTCTCAATTTTCTATTCAAGATTTGCAATTCCCTTTTCTATTTCCATAAATGAATCTGATGTGCCTATTAGATTGTCAACAATATTGTTTATTTTAGTTTGAGTTTTGTTGATCTTCAAATCTATATCCTATGTTAAGATGTCTATTTTACATGTATCCCTGTACAGTGTCTTGAAATCCAAAATTGTTTCTCCTAATGCTGGTAATAAGGTTTCAGTTTGTTCCTTATTCTTTTTTAGTATTTCCTCAAATAATTCCTCTTTCTCTTTATTCATCCTCTCTTTGAATGTGTTTTCATTGATTTGATCAACTGTCAAAATGTTACCGGTGATGAATTTAGACAATGTGTCTAGTTGACCTAAAGAATCCTTATTATCCACAATGCACTTTGGTGCTACCAATTTAAAAATAGGAATGGTGTCATTGATAGCCTTATAGGCTTGTGCATTACACTCTGTGATTTTCTTTATTGAGTCCAGTAAGACCTCTGTCACATTTGTAGGTTATAATTCTGCTATAGTAGTACCAGATGTCTGCCCAACTGATTTCACAATCTCCATGTTGTCGGTTGTAGTAGTAACCTTGCTTGTTTCGACCTCTGGTAGGTCAGTTTGTGTTTGCATTTCTATTAGCAAAGGTTTGGGCTTTTCAGTTTTAGCCGGTGGCACTGTCTCGGTCTGAACTTGTGTCTCAACCTGTTTCTAACCAGTTTCTCCATCTGTGTCTCAAAAGGTTTTTCTGAGCTCTCAACAGTCAGTTTCTTAGATGTAGTCTCTGTATGCATTGCCAGTTTCTCTATTTGTACCTCTGCACTGTCCATTGCCGGTTCTTCTAGTGTTTTACCAGTGGTGTCCTCTATTGGTTGCTCTGTTAGAGTAGGTTTTTATGTGCTTATGTTTACAATATCATTAACCTCAACATCTACAGTCGGTGACTCAGTAGTCACATCTTTCTTTTTATCCTCAGTGGTTTCTTTGTCAACCACAACATTTACCTCTTGTGTATCTATATTCACAATGTACAAAATTTCAGACTCAGGATTAGTATCCTCTTGAGGAGTCTCCATACTCTCTGTAGTTTCTACTTGTGTAGTATTCGAAGGAGTTGGGGGTAAGTTATCAGTTATCTTTAGGCTTGGAGGTCCACCTACCTTACCTTTCCCCTTATCCCTGTCCTTTTGGTATACCCTGATGGTCTTAGGTCTTAGTAGCTCTTCTTGTTTCTCTTTTTTGACAAAGAATATGTCCCATTGATCTACAGTTTCTTATGTTACCTCATTCACTCTTCCTGCCATCAGTGCTACATGCCAGTGAGTAGTTGAAAATACTGTCTGGTTTGCCTCACTAATTAGTTTGTCTATCTCATCAGGTGAGTTTACTAGATGCACTGCAAGTAGTTTTTCAATTTTATTTTCTTTTCGAGCTCAACAATAGCTAGCCTTCTAGCTTCTAGTCTTCTAAACAAATCAGCTAGTATTTCATCAACAATTTCCAACAAAAAATTCTTGAATATATCCAAGTGTAAAATTACACTATTTTCTATGCTTTCTTTGTCATCAGCAGATAGTGTGTCATACAATTTGCTAATGTTTTTCAGCTTTCCATCCTTTGTAATTTCATTAAGGAGTTTATCCAGTGGAGCAATATCTTGTTTTACCTTTTTCTTATTCTTAGGAGTTAGCTTCTTAACTGCAGGCCTCACTGCCTATTGCTTTTGCCTTGTTTTCCTAGGAGTGGGTAAGGGTACTGGTGAGGGTTTTCTTTTCCTTTCTACCCTTTTGAATACCACTAGTATATCACTCTTAGAAGAAGTTCCAACCAATGAAAGATGAGTTATCAGTTGAAGTCCTTTCAACTCACTTTCCTTGATACCAGTTTGTTTCAATACATCTTCCTTAAGTGCTTTTGCTTGTCTGGTGCCTTTCCTTATTGTTTGTTCAACTTTCTTGACTCATTTCCTAGACTAAATTCCACTTTCTATTGTTTCCGCACTGCCAAATACTTTCTCAGAGGGATCCTTTGGTGCTTCAAGGAGGGCTTTAGCATAAGTTTCAATAATGTTATCATTTGTTTCGTAACCCATTTCAGTTACCCAGATAGTTCTAGGGACAACTGCCTCCATCCAAATTTCATCCTTTTTAATTACAAAGCATATTTCCTTCTGATATTTATCTACAATTTCCTATGACAGTCTTATTCTTTTCTTCATTACAACTTTTAGAGCCTGAAAATGTTCATTTATGTTTTTCTCTTTGTTTTCTCCCATGTTGTTTAATAGATCCAATAGTTGCTTTCCTACTGGTATATCAAATCCAAAATCTTTACTACCAATACTAGGTACTTGCTTAGTAAAGTACAATATTAAACATTCAAGCAAATTTTCAAATCTAAAGTTTCCTTTCTTATCTCCTTTGATCTTTTTTAGATTTTTTGTCAATTCATCTTTAAACCATTCACACACATCTATTCTAGCATTATCATTAACCATGTCATATGCACTTTTAATACATAAGCTAGATACTGAATTTAACCTATTTGCATGTGTAGCTTTGTAGCCTAAAATCATATTGATAAATCTGACATTGATATCCTTCACATCATTTACCCTTAGAGACCTTTTGTCAAATGTTGCACCAGTTAAGTCCATCACTGTGTCATTTGAGACCCTTTTAGTTCTGTCAAGTCTGCTTCTAGTGGAAGGTAACCCTGTTACTGCCTTACTGCTTCTTTGGTGATCTTATGAATTGAATCCAACCAACAGAATTCACCATGGACTCTGCTTAGGACTATTCTTATCACATCTTCAAGAAAATCAGGAATGCTACGAATATCCATAAAACCTATGGTTTCTATTACCTTGTGTTCCGATTTGATATTGTCATTTTCATCACAAATCACAGTCCGATACATGTTCTTGATTTCATCATCTCCTAATTCCTCTATGTGACAATGTATGTACATTCTAGGATCTTCAGCATATACTACTCCCTTAGGTATTTTTGAAAATGCACCTATGTTATCATCTTTCTTCACTATTTCGGGAATAAGCTTAAATATGGGTCTAGGGCACTTGATAACTTCAATCACAATAGCGTTTGCAATAAATTCAGGTGTGGATGATGAAGCCATAGCTATAAATACCTCAATCTGCCTTAGGGATGAGTGCTTGGATGAACTGCTTCACTTTTTCGCTAAGGATGCCTTCACTCGGGAGTTTTTGCACTCTCAAAGATTTGAATGCTCGGTGAAAAAAAAAGAGCCAAAACACTTGCTTTATAGTGTTATTTTCTCCAATTACCGCATTTAATGTCTATCGGTTAAGTCACAACTTAACTCATCTGCTGGTAAAAAAGTAATTCAACTTCTTACCATCAACCAAGGGACTAATAGCATGTTTTTCAATTTGTTGCTAAACCCCCAAAGGATTTTACTTCAGTTAGATGAAGAGTCTCCTGTCGGTGGAGTGTTACTCTGTTCTGCCGGTGGAGGAGTATTCCCATCAACATTTTGATCTGACTTTCTAATCCATTGTTTTGAGAATTCTTTCTTTACCTCTTCAACTTTTTCTTTACCTTTCAAGTTAGGACCTTTGTTGTTTGTTGGTGATGTCTTACTTCTACAAAATTTTGCAATATGTCCAATCTTGTTACAAGCATAACAAGCCACATTGTTTTTCTGAATAGCTTTCGCATATCCTATACCGGTATGTGTTCTGCATTGGTTAGATAAGTGTCCAAATCTTCCACAAACATAACATCTTACATTCATTCTGCAATTTTTTGAATTATGACCAACTTTGTTGCATTTAGAGCATTGATTGATGGGTGTATTAGTGTTTTGATAATTTCTAGATTTACACTGATTTTCTCTATGATCATACTTGTTACAATTCAAGTATTTCTCATTGAATTTATAAGCAGTAGGTTGTCTTACCGATTTTCTATGATCATGTTTGTTTGCAGTACCGAAGCTTTCACCAGTTTCAAAGCCAAGCTCATTTGTATCTCCATCAAGTTTCTGATTCTTCAGCATGTCATCAAGTTCCTCTGTACTTTTCTTGAATTTCTCCTTGTGTTGAATTGCAGCAGCCAGTTCAGTCTCCAAGATTCCTTTCTATCTCATGAGTTCATTTGTATCATTTTGTGTATGCATCAAGTCTGTCTTCAACATATCATTTTCATGATTGATTCTTAGATTTTGATTTTTAGCATCATTCAGTCTTCTAATCAAAACTTCTTCATTCTTCTTCTGATTTTCAATTTCTTTACAAAATCTCATAGTCATATCTTGCATCTCATTCTTCATTGTACTATTTTCTTGTCTCAGCTTGTTCACAAGATCATTAAGAGTTTCTTTCTCATCTTCATCTTTTTGCATCTTTTCACAAAGTTCTCTTCTCTTGTTCCTTGCTATGGTGTAATTTTCTTGAAGTGCTTGAATAATGTCCTGTGCAACCTTTAGATCATCTTCAAGTTTGATATTCTTCACTTTTTCTGCATCATAGTCTGAAAGAGTTGTTTCCAATTGCTTTCTCAAGTTTTCCATCTCTACCGGTGTCAAGATCTTCCTCAAGCTGTTAGGCTTTTGAAAATAGAGGACCAGGCTCTAATACCAATTGTTAGGATTCCCAAAGATACTGAGAGGTGGGGGTGAATCAGTATCTAACCAGTAGTAAGATTTTCTTAATTTATAACATGAAAATCATATTAAAATTGTGTACCGGTAAACTAGAAATAATGTAACAAATAAGAACAACAACCACAACATGAAAGACACACCATAACACAATAATTTTAATAAGGAAACCCGGTGTGAGAAAAACCTCAGTGGGATTAGTGACCCACAATATTCTCTTACTGGCCAATAAGGAAATATTACTATTTACAATAGGGGTCTGCACATGCACGAAGGCCAAGTGCCTAGAGCTCATTGCTCAGATACAAAAGAAGTCACTCTGACTTACAAAATTGGATTATACAAATCCAATGTCTTGTACTGCTTCAGATCAGCATCTGCTATGCCAGATTCAGTACCGGTTTAAGCTCTACAGTATATATATAAACCCTTATCCTAATAATTCACACATTAGGTCTGTTATATTCCTTTTTACTTCACTCCTATTCATGATCTACAATGATCTCATACATATATGAGTCATATTACAACTTGCCATGTTAGCTTACAAAAGATTTTACAATTAATTATAAAATACATTTACACAAAATTCATGTCGGCCAGGGTGTCGGTAATCTTCTTTTTCAGTGTCGGTGATCTGTATGTCGGTGTCGGTGCCTGTGTCTGCCTTTCGGTATCACATGATTGTAAGGTTTCCATCAATGACAATACCTTCAATCACCTACAATTTCTCATTGGAGTGTGCATTTGCCAACACAGTGTTTATTTAAAGACCTTTTAAGGGTAACCTAAATGCAAGGGTAAGATTTGTTTGACCAATGAATGAGTGCAAGGACTAAATATGCGATGAGATGAAGTGATCAAAAGGATGTAAATTATGAAAGATGGGATGCAAGGACTAAATGTACGATTGAATGGGATAATCTAAAAGATGCAAAGGACTAGCCATGACTAAGTGAGATGAAATAAACTATGAAAGGACCTAAAAGGTGTAGAAAGATAGAATGATGTGACTATACAAGTACCTAAAAAGATCAGAACTACAATATGATGTCTCTAAAAGCTAATTAATGTTGGGAGATAAGATGGTCAAATTTATTTTCCTCTGTTATGCACTTGTGATAAGCCTCTTCTAAAAAGGAAAGCTTGTGATTAGTTCAAGTTCAAATTCTATTGTAAAACCATTTCAAAAATCTTGATAACGATGTAGAAATGTGCGATATTTCAAAAAAAGTTTATGGGTTTTGTATAAGAAGTGTCTTGTCTTGTGAATGACCTTTGGTTTGGACTGCTTTTTTCCTAGGGTGACAGTATATGGACTTCTTCATGAACTTGTGGGACATAAGTGTGCAACTGGATAGACCAATGGAAGTGCATTTTTAATGTTTTAGTTTTAAGTGTGGTGTTGATTACAATGAAATGTTCCTGTTTGTTTTGCACACACTCAAAAAATATGGTAGAGAGAATGTTTGATTGATTTTGTAATGAAATAAAAGCACATTCAAACACAATCCTAAGGTTGGCTAGGACAATAGTTGTTGAATCCACTTGCCCAGAATACCACATTCAATTGGATAAATAGAAGCTTGGTAGCACTAGCTCCACTCCACGATACTCACTTCTCAAGCATACCAAGCTTCAAATTTCTAAAGACCCAAAGATCGAGCCATTTTTTTTTTATCTCAAGTTGAATGAGAGGTTTCTTTGGTATACACATACCACAATGCCTAAGTCAACAAGTAGAAGGTAAGGTCACTAAAAAAATGAGTTTCTAGTAAGGGCATCCATTCAGGTGGCCATACATGCAACGTTAAGCTAAAATTAATGAGGCCTCCTAGCCCTTGTGGGCTTTTACACACCAAACAAATGCTAAGGAAGACATATGTCAGTATGACACATCAACACCTATTGTGTGCAAGTTTCCTCATAGACACATCTATTTATAGTGGCTTGGATGGGCTTACCCTTAGCCTCGTTACCACTTGGGTTGTTCCCTTGCATCGAGCCTTATGGGCTTCTTGAGAGGTAGGCCCTCTAAAAGGTAAAACAAAAAGAGCCTATTACTCAAGACACAAAAGACACTGGTTAATTTTAGAGCAATAATTGAAGTGTTTTCTATACTAAAAGATAATCGGTTTCAAAATCAAGTCTTCATCAAACGTCCTCCACCAATTGTCATTAGTAGTTTCAAGATTATAGTCTTTGACAAATGAGAATGGATGCCCTGCACAAATCATTAGCCTTATAAGATTAGTCCAGAAATCAAAACCGTCACACTCAGACAAAGAAACAAACTAACACAATAAACAAGAAAACTAACAAAACAAGCATAAAGCTAACAAGACAAACTAAGCCAACAGTAATATAACAAATCTAATATAATTAACAAACAAATATAATTAGTTAAAATTAAACTAACTAATTTAAATCAAAACTAAGCAAACTAAATTGAAATTAAAATTAAAGAAAAAATTAAATTAAAACCAAAAACAAAAACCTAGAAAAACCAAAAAAAAACAAAAAAAACAAATTACAAACTTCAGAAATAAAAAACCAAATCAAAAATCAAATGAAAAATGAAAAATTTAAAAAATCAAATAAAAAACTAAATTTAAAAAGACAAATAAAAAAATTAAATTTGAAAAAACAAATAAAAAAACTAAATTTAAAAACCAAATAAAAAAAACTAAAACTAATCTTGAAAACTAAAAAAAACAAATACTGAAAAACTAATTAAAAAAAAAAAATCATACTCAAAACAAAAACTATTTTTAGAGAAAGATTAAAAGCAAAAAAAAAAAACCTAAAACTAAACAATCATTACCTTTTTTATTTGAGTGAAGAATGCAATACATGGGACATAAAACAAAGCTTTACAAATTGTTTAAATGGCATGTTACTATTTTAGCAAAATTGTAATGTTTTCTTTTTCAAGCTTTGTGAACCGTTTGAATTGGCACATGGACCATTTGACAAAGTGCATTAGAAAAGTGGCTATTTTTGTAGGCAACGTGGGGACAAAGACAAGGTGCATGGACTGTTTGATAGAAGCTTTAAAGAAGTATCGATAGTGTTTGTTTAAAATACACGAAGAAATGTTGAAATGTAGTCTAACAAAATGGAAAGAAATGCCAATAAGGCAAGTGAACAACCATGCAAGAATACCTCAAAGAGTTGTGGCCTTACGTGGTAAGGAAGGACAAAATAAAATATCTATAGAATACCTCAAACAGAATGTAGGGTGTGTGAGCTAGAATGCCTAGGATGCAAGGCATGTGGGCTGCAAAAAGATAACACAGGATGTGGGGTAATGATTGTGGGTTGTGCGTGTTGCAATAACAAGATACCAAGCTGCAAAATAGTCAATGAAATCAATTATAATGCCAGGTTACAAATGTAGATGGTGACGACCAACGTTATACTGTAAATCAAAACATTAAGGCAAAACAATCAATGATGAAGTAATACCATCTACAAACTTGAGATATGCCTTTGCCTACAAAGACAATGAAACATGGACAATAAATGACCAAAACTATATGCTGCAACACAAAGGTAGAATGATAATGATAATGAACATGAGTGCTCTAAAAAACACTTTGCATGAGATGCTATGAAGAAATAGACTATGTGATATATTTAAATGCAAACCAAAATGAAAGATGGAAACTCATAAACAAGATACAAAAATAAACTAAACTAGAATGAAGATTGATAACACTAAGATCGAGATGCAAATAGCTCATGAATGCAAAATCATGGATCTCAAGATGGGAGAGGGGCTCTACTTTTATAAGCGTTCCTTGGGTGAATCCATGTTGTGGGATGAATATTGGATAAAAAATAGTACTTGAAAGTTTTAATCCCACATGTGTGAGGTGAATGAAAATAAGTAGAGAAGAAAGCTTAAATGAGTAGTGTAATGCTTATGCACATGTTTATGAAAATGGATGAATAATACTATTATTATTAAATATATAGATCATAGATGATAAATATGATAAATGGAATAATAATATTAATAATGGATAAATGAATGATTTATAATAATGTTAATGGATTAGTGATAATATTAATAGATAATATTAATGAATAAATAATTGATAAATAAATAATGATATATAATATTATTAATGAAGAATATTAATGGATAAATGATCAATGATGACATTAATGATAATATTGATGATGGATGCTATTAATGATAAATGATAATAAAAGCATGAATGAAAAAATTAAGTGGATCCACCCAGACTTAGAATGATAAATTTAATGTGTTTCACTATATTTTCTAATTATTTCAATAATATTTTTTCAAATAAAAAGATAGAATAAGACAAAGAGGGACATTAGTGAGAAGCATAATAAAAAGAGAAATTTCTTGTATAACTAGGTCTACACAAATCTACCTTGTAAAATGTAGAAAATTCAAAATGAGTGACATTATATATATATATATATATATATATATATATATATATATATATATATATATATATATATATATATATATATATATATATATATATATATATATATATATATATATATATATATTGTTGGCATTACAGTAAGAAAGATTGTTGATATTCAGTAAGGATATTGCGAAGGTTGTTGAAGATTATTGATATAACTGAAGAAGGATGATAACTATCTTTATAACATTATTTTGTCATTGATGTCAATGAATTGATTATCTGATTCGGTATGATGTTGCCATATCTTGAGAAGATTGATTTGAAGAGAATTAAGATGTTGGTAAAAGACACAGAAAGAATGTGATGAATAAAGGGAGGGGAGCTATTACCGAGTTAGACAATGATGAGATCATGATGTTTAGATTGTTTTGATATTCTACATATGTTGATTGATTGTAAGGTTTATACTATACTATGTCACCGAGCAAAGAACCTAGTCGGTAAACCCTAAGGTTATCGATAAGTTAATGAAGGCAGAATGTCTACTGAGTAAAGTTTAGTATTTATCGAGTTGCAACTGAGTTATGATAGTGCGCATGGGATGGATAAAGGCATTATTTAATGAAGAACAATGATTAGCTGGCGATATATAAATGATTGAAATGCCGTGCATGAAGTTTGTAAAGGATCTATGGGAAATGAAAATTGGCAGGAAGATCTACAATGCAGATTGAATCGCAATAACCTTGTGCAAGTTTCAAGAAAGGACTGCAAGTCCCGAGGCAAGGTAAAACATTTTCAGATCGGAAGGATACATTGAACCTGGTCAAGTTTGAAGATCTGATGGCTAAGATTGATCATGGGAAATGTGATCAAGGAGATTAAGCAGTTAGCAATTATTTATAAATAAGGAATTGTTGATAAACAATGTATGCGAGCAAGTGTATGCACAAGGATGCTACATAGTGATTACCGAGCACAAAAGCTTGAAGACCTGTTTGAATAACAGAGTAGAGGGCCCAGCAGAGGGAAGAGGGCCCAGCAGAGGGACAAGATAGGTCCTATGACTAGATTGTATTGAGCAAATAAGAATCTGCTTTAGCATTTTAGATGTGAAGTTGTAGATAGATTTTTATTACTGTTATTTTGTAAGTGACAGAAAATCTCTTAACCGAGAGGACTTAACAGTCTTATATGTAAACCCTCTAGGAAGGTAACATTCTAAATGAGTGTTTGAAATCCTTTGACAAGGTCACTTCTAACAAAGTGAAGATCCTAACAGATCTGAGGGAAATCCCTTAACCGGTTCACATCTAGCAATGTGTTTGTAATCTTTAACAGGATTTTCTTTTAACCGAGCATACGCTAGAAGAGTATATTTCTTATTGGGTCCGAAATCCAACAGTGGTTTTTCCCTATTTGGGTTTCCACGTTAAATCTGGTGTTATGAGTGTTATGATGATTATGTGTTTATGAGTTTGCATGTTTAGCACTTTTGGTTAAGTTGCTGAAGTATATGTTACCGAGGTTGAATCTGTTGTTTTTATGGAGGATTAAGTTTGTATGATTCACCCCCCCCCCTCTCACCTTGTTAGCTATTGGCATCTGTACTTTACATCAAGTATCAGATCTATCATACATAATTCTTGCATTGTATGAATTCTCATATTTATAAAAATTGAGAGATGTTTTATGCACTAATTACATAGGCAATTTGAGAAAGCAAAGTGTAAAGGATTGTATAATACTTGAGTAATATAAAGGTTGTGAAATAATTAACTATCTTTTGTATAAGTATGAATATATATATACACCAACTTAAAAATTGGCAGAAGATAATATTTCTAAATATATTCATTAAAATTTTGGCAATATATCTTTTTATTTCAAATATTTGTAGTACTATTTTATAGTTATTAAATTAAATTAAATCATCAAACATCTAGATAATAAAAGAATAAAACCAAATTGTATGAGAATGCATTTATGATTTCATATATCACCTAAATAAAATGAGCCTTATCTAATTAGGAATCCACTAGTTCGTATGATAAGTAAATAGGAGAAAATTTAATATGAGTATTTACTTATGAAGATAGTAGTGTTGAGTTTAAAAAGAGGATTAAACAACAATAAATATAAAAATTAAAATAGAGATATTCAGAAAGGAACACATAACACAATGAATTATATGGTCACCATAAGGCTACATTCATGGGAAAACATGGCAATATCTTTATCCACTATTACACCGATGCACGATACACAATTTGCACTCGTTCTTTTATAAAAAAAGAAATAAAATTCTTCAAATATGAAGAGGTAGACAACAATTGAAGTGGCGAAGGAAAGGAACATTTGGTCAAATGATCATTAGACTTCACATTATCAATAATCTCCCACTTGAAGTCCAACTTATACAACCATGAACAATGATACCACTAGTTTTTCACTCTTAATTTCACATTGTAACCAACTTCAAAGAAGCTAATCACAAATTTAGCTTCTCCAAATTTTGTTCAAGGATACTCTAGATGAATCCTGTCCAAATTATGTCGGATCCAACGAGACATAACAACTAAAAATCATCTGCTTTAAATTTTGAAACAAACTTGATCCTCAAGATCTAGGCCTTCATAATTCTCTCCATGTTGACAGTCCTCATATCAAATATTTTAAAAATGACCCTCTATTAATCATGACATCTTAATAAGTTGTATGTGTAGCAATCATTGATCCACACATTCTCCAAAAACACAACAAGAAACTAAAATGGATTATCCTTAGTTTTTATGACAAGCACTAAAAGTTGTTAGTTGATGAATACCCTCAGTAATGATCAAAATAATTTGAATCCAATATCCTTTGGGAAGCCTCAATCTTAGATTTGGGTGTGTCAAGAGCATGACAACTTGCTTCATTATCATTCATTCCAATTGTAAAGGATTTTTCATCATTATCAGGCCTTTCAATGGTCTCATGTTTCACTATAGACGAACCTAAAATAATCCTATTAAGAATTGTCCCCATATGAAAACAACCTTTCCCTTAATTCTGAATCTTTCTCACTTTCCTTAACACCTGAATTCTAAGAAGTGTAAAATACCAATATCTAATTGTCCCCCTATCTTTTTGTTTCCTCACAGCCATCAAAACTTCCAATTTCAATTTCTAGTGATACATATTCATTAGCGTTTGTTGTTCAGATAAATTTGGCATTTCTATTTCATTGAAAAAAATATCTCTACTGTGAATGACATGTTTCAAAATGAGATCCCACACCTGTAGCCACATTTCTGATTGCCATATTCAATAAAATATATTTCTTGGCCTTCACGTATGTGAATGAAGACCTCACGTCCATACACTTGCAAATGTCCATATAAAATTTTATTTCCCTCCCACTTCTATGAAATTTCAAAATTCAATTGAGAGCATGGACCTCAATTAAATAATACACTACTATGCTGATAGCCTCGACCCAAATTTTTTTTCCTAAACCTGCACATGAGAGCATTCTATGCCTTAAGACTTTTATCATTAAAGATCCTAAAACCTCACTCAAGTCTTCTCCCTTTTGTTGATTCTATGACATACTGAATTTTAGATTAGATAAATAAATTAAGTAAATAATCCCTTCAACCCATACATCTATATTGAATAGGGTTTACGCAATTTTGATAATTATACTTTTCTTACCATGTTGATAATTCACATAAATGAATTGCAATACTCTTGTTTTGGGGAACTTTATTTTCTTTATTAAGGGTTTATTCCTTTGATTTCATTAGAAGCCAAGACTTTCGATCAATTGTTCTATCAACTACCAAACAATCTGTCTGAACGATCCTTAGAATCTAAAACTTATTCTTCAAATTATTTACATAAGAGAACATATAGTAGATCAACTAGATTATGATGAAATACTACTATTAGAAAGATGAATATTGAAAATAACTCCAACATTCCTTATGAATGCCAAGTTCTTTATTGGATTCTTTAATAAATACTGATATACCAATTAGTATCCATGACTATGTTTATTTAAGCTACCAAGCAAGATCATGCCCTATTTAAGGATGAGGTAGAATTTGACAGAGATCTTAAGTACCAGATTCCAAAATATTGTAAGATTTCAATAATGCAAGTTTTCACCAGTGAACAAGTGGGGTGATGCATGGTCATCCATCAACATAATGAAGGTGGATTTCAACATTACTGAGGTCGAAAATGCTCCAATGGATATAAACGCAAGAAGAGGAAGCACAAACAATGCGACACTTTTGATTGAATGCCACTTAGAGATGTCATCTCATGAGACATGAATGAAAGCAAGATTTACAAATTTAGACTATGTTTAAGGCTTTCAAACATTTTAAGCAATGCAATTGGTAGATGCAAAGTTGAATTCCATAGCCCGTGTTTGCATTTTTTCCTTGACCATGCCTTAATGAAGGCTATGGGACAAGGTATCAACATCCCTTTATCATATTGGTAGATGTATTAATCTAGTCAGATACTATAGTATGGCAGACATGAATGCAAATTGAACTCCATTTGAAACCTCTCAAGTGCAATCCAGAGGATATGAGTAGATTTAAATAGAAAGTCATATTGAAAGGCTGATTAAGAATTCTATCCCAGATCTTTCTATCGACACCCAAAGAAAATAGAGCTTGAATTATCATAGCATGGAATCAAAGCATAAAATAGAAAATACAGGCGCATACCATTCTCACTGATAATAAGGATCAGTAAAGAAACATACTTGATTTACAATGCCTACAATGCCTACTCCAATGTCATTGTCGACATTCCACTTTCCCCTATGCTTCCCTTATACAAGGTAGCACAATCGTTTAAAACTATCGCTATGGCTATTTTTAAGCCTTTAAAAAAAAACTTCCTCTCATAGCAATTCATGCGATTCTCCTCCTTTATTTATGCATTTATTCAAACTTGAGTTTTGACTTTATTTTATTTAGTTCTCGACAGAACTACTTTTTCTTTAAACTCACGTTGAATAAGTTTCTTTAATTTTGTATTAGATTTAAATTAAAATATGTGCTTTAAAAAGCATTAGAAACATTCACTCTTTATTTATAAGGTATTACTTTTAATTTTAAATAATAATATAATTTGTTTTAATTTTTTTAAAAGTGGTTTTTATATTTCATTTTACTATATTAAAAAAAAAACTTCTTTAATATTTATTAAATTTTAAATCTTGTTTTCATATATATATATATATATATAAAGGGTTAATTGCATAACAATAATAGATTTATTATTATTTTTATAATAAAAATATTTATGTAACATGATGTAAAAGTAAACAACGAGTGCTAATTGTATATTAATCTAATAAAAGTCAAATTAAAATGGGTTGCAACATGGATGTTATAAAGTGTTTATGCTAACATCATATCACATTATCTTATAAAAATATTCACATTTATTTTATTTCTCTCTGAATTAGATACTTAAAATACTCCTAGATATACTCCCCTCCAACTTAAAATTTACTATCCAAATTATTGGAAGAATCAAATGCAATTTGTTTATTTAATAGTCTATTTCCTTCCATCACAACTAATGAAAAAAAAAGTAATCATATTTTAAAAAACACCTTGTCCCTATCCAATGAATGATTACCTTATATGTATTTGGATGAGATATACATATCTTCAATCATAAGAACACCAACTTTCATAAGCTTGTCCTAGACATCCATGAGAATTGTAGTGGAGTGTTCATGTGAATGGAGATGGTTATGGAGGTATTCTTGCAATGACAAATTCAAATCTCATTGATGGTGATGATGATTTGAAAATTGTACATGCTTGTTTTAAGCAATTGCCAAAAACACTTGTCTGTCTATAGAGTCTCCCTCTAGGACATGAAAGTTGCCTTCATATCCTTGAAAGATAAATCATAATTTTGAAAGGCAACTTTAGATATAAATGATAATTGTAAAGAAATCATATCATGTTGTATTTAATTTATTTTTCTATTATTTAAAAAGTTAAATTAGTCTTGTGTACTCGCTTCCAAATTAAAATATACTTCAAAATTATAACAAGAATCAAATACAATTCTTTTATTTAATAGTTTACTTCCTTCAACAATAAATAAAAAGAAGTAATCAATTTTTTTTTAAGATCTTGTCCATATTCAATGGAGTGACTACCCTATATGTGTAGATGAGATATGCATATCTTCAATCATAGTTACACCACCTTTGGGTTGAATTTTTTTCGTCTTCTAAGTCTCCTTTTTAAGGCTTGTCTTTCACACCTATGACATTATGTGTGATAGAATATTTATATGAATGAAAATGGTTAAAGTATGATTGCAACAATAAGTCTAAACATTATTGATAGTGATGATTATTTGAAAATTACAGCTTTTTGAATTACCCCAAAAAAAAACACTCAAGAAGTATGATATGCAAATCACCTTCATGCCTTGAAAGGGCAATCATAATTTTGAAAGGCGAGATGAAACTTGTAAGACTGACCAAAAATATCTAATAACATAAATATTAAACAAACAAAACTTTAAACATCATATTCAAATCTCAAAACTAATAACAACGTTTTTATCTTTGTAACAGCTTTTTTCCCTTTGCTTTTTTTCAAAATTTTAAATTTAGTTCATATCCAACCGAACGGCTACCTGGCGCGTGTGGGGGATTTGCATATCCTTATAAGCGTACCTTCCAGTGCCTTCGAATTAATTTTTTTCGTTTGTGGAGGCTCCGTTTGCGGGTGCACCTCATGCTTTACCTGCAAGGAATGTTGAGGTTCTGCACGGCAAGGGCAAGCACTAATTATTTCTCGTTTCTAGAGGCTCTGATACAGGTTCTGCAGCTGTTTATCTATTTTATTCTTTTCTGCCCTTGCGCACTTGCTTTGTAAAAGAGGGGGAGCGCACGTCCGACAATGCTGAAGGAGAATTTACAGGTTTCTGAATATCAGGTATGAAGAATTTTTGTGTATTTACATATATTTAAATGATCGAATTTGTTCCCTATTAGATTCGTTGTCGTAGGTATCTGGGTTTATGAGTTTTTTTTTCCTCTCCATCGCACTGTTTTCTTTTTCATCCTCAGTTGATTTGTGATACAAGCCTATCTTTCCTTTTCTAAGTTATGGGTATGGCTATTCTTCTTTCTATTTGTGTTCTTTGAAAATCTCTCACTAAATTTCCCTGTAATTTATGGCCACTGACATTGCTTCATTGTTTTTCTTTTCCAGAGGCTCTATTTGCGTGAGCATCTCCTTCTTTGCAAGGTCGCGCAAAAATTTGAGAGCACGGAGGCCCGTTTCATTGGCGATGAGGTGAAAGCGGAGGATGCGGTGCGGGCTGTGCATTCAGCAAATTTGTGCGAGCCAGTGGGCGGGGTTTAGCCTGTGCATTGAGACATGAAAATGCTTTGGAAGAAATGTTGAGATCCTCCACGGCAAGCACGGCTTCTGGATGATCTCTGTCAATGTTGCCGCTAGCTAGTATCTGAAGAAACATCTTGACTAGGGTTTTAGAAGCAGAATGCCGAGCTCATTGCAATGTCCGAACTGCAGCAGCAGAGCACCAAAATTTCGGCACTCATTATTCAAATTGGGGGAACCCTCAGTCCTGTTTGCGTTCAAAGAGGGTCATCAGCAGTGCCTGCTTTCAACTGGTGCGAGGGTTTTATGATTATCCATTCTTTCCCTCTTTCTCAATATTTTGCCTAATTTTATTTTCTGTTAAATCTGGATCATTGACATTCAGATGATATATGTCTTCTGTTCCTTTTTAATTTGCAGTATTATATAGTCAACCGATTTGTGCAACTATGAGATTGCCGATGACTTTCCGCCGCCGCCGGCCATCTCCTGCACTTGCTTTGTAAAAGAGGGAGCCCAGGCTTCCAAGGATGCCAAAGGGGCATTTCCAGCTCTGGGGATATCTGGTATGAACATTTTTTGTGCATTTATATTTATTTAAATGGTTGAATTCGTGATACAAGCCTATTTTTCCTTTTGTAATCTATGGCTGTGGCTTTTCTTTCTATTCGTGTTCGTTAAATTTCTCTGTAATCTCTCGATATTGCAATTTGTGTTCGTTGCAGAAGTGTTTCTGCAACACTGATTCTTTAGTTTTTTCGCCTACGCCACTATTTTCAAAGCAGAGGGCCGCGGGAAATATGACTGCCACCTGGGAATGCAGAAGAACAAATCAGGCGCCTTTGATGGGCACATGGTGCGTAACTCGGGAGCGGATCAATGTGGTTTGTTTTTTCAATCTTTTTTAGGATAATATACTGACAAAATAATTATCACCTGAAACAATTTATTCCTGTACTCTCATCTGTAACAAAGGGAAAAGCTATCCATGTATGCATAAGTTTGGATGCTTTTACTTTTTTTTTTATATGATTCGTGTATATTGAAAGTTTTAAGTTCAAATGTCAAATTTTCATTTTGAACTCTGATGTACGTTTAGTATTTACATAGAGTACTTTATTTTCTTTTTATTATTTTTCTTTAAAAATATCATTTTATTTCTATATCATTACATTATCTCATTTTCTCTATTTCTTAATATTTTTGTTTTTGTTTCCAGTGTTTTCAAGTCTTTTTTTTTCTATTTTTTTTTCATCTTTTTTCTATTATCTCCTCTGTCTTTTTTTTTTAATTTTTCTTTTTTATTTTCATTTTCTAACATCTGTTTATTGTTTTCCCTCTTTCTATCAATGTTCTCTATCTTTTGTAAGTCCCCTCTCCATTTGTTCCTTACATTCATTTTCTTTATTTTCCTTTCTACTTTTCTTTCTTTCTTTTCTTTTTGGCTTCTTTCTCTCTTTTATGATTTTTTTGTCTCTGTAATTTTATTTTTTGTCTCTTGGTTTATCTCCTCCTTTCTCTCTTCCACCCATCCCTCAATTTTTCATTTCTTGTATCTTTTTGAGCTTCCATTTTTTATTTTAATTTTATTTTATTATATTTTTTCCTTTCTACTTGAGTGTGTCTTTTATTCTTTTCTATCTTTCTCTTTATTGCTATCTCCCCCTCATTCTTTATTCCTTGCATATATTTTTCTTTCATTCTTTCTTTCTCTCTATTTTTAGAACTTGGACCCTTCAAATCAAACCTTGCCCATTGAAAGCCTATACTCTAAACAATGAAAAAATGAAACTAGAACTTGTGACACTAGACGTTAAACCCTAGACTTTATACTCTATTGTGTAGAATGTGGATCATATACCTTAAATATTAGAATTTGAACATTGAGACCTAAAACATGAAGCTTAGCCCTTGGAAATTTGATCCTTGACACTAACACTTTTGATTCAAGAGTGTGCGTTCTAGACTATGAAATCTCTCTGTGGAAACCTTGAAACCAAGACGAGGACCGTAAACCTAAGTATCCTACATATATGTATGCAATTGACATTGTGAAATTGAAGCCAATTATTCTTGCATATAAATTTTAAGCTTCTATTTGACTTTCCTCAAATTTCCAATAGATAGTGTTAGGTTTAATGCTTGTGATTATGACAACTCTCCAATATAAGAGGTAAAAAGTGTTGGAATGTTGACGAAATAGGAGAATTTGGGTAAAAGATGTGCTTAGAATCAATATGGGTGTAGAAATGAAGTGATTTAGAGGAAAGAGAGATTCTTGATACTTTGGGAACCTGCAATCTGTTCTTAGTTCCTGTTGAAATTTTAATAAGTAATTTAAAATGTCTGTGTATGAGATGCATTTGTAACAATTGAGGCTTGGGGAGGTAGAACCTCTAACAAGTTCCCATTCATCTCGACACCTTTAACATTTGTGTTTAAAATATTTATTAGAAGGGGTGGTCAAAGGTTTGGGTAATAGATGCCCTTAGGATCAATATGGGTGTAGAAATGAAGTTATTTAGAGGAGAGGAAAGAGAGGTTCTCGCTACCTTGGGAACTTGCAATCTGTTCTTAATTCCTATTGAAATTCTAATAAGTAATTTAAAACATTTGTGTAAGCGATGCATCTATAACAATTGAGGCTTGGGGAGGCAGAAGCTCTGACAAGTTTCCATTCATCCCAACACCTCTTAACTTTTGTTTAAAAATATTTATGAGAAGTGGTGGTTTGAAGGTCATTTGGAACAATCAAGGATTGTAGGTAGAGTAGGAATTGAAATAGATTTTCAATTTTTTTTAATTAAAATTCAGATTTAAAATGGTGACAAGGAATAACAACATGACGCTGATGATTAAAAGAAATATCTAGGTTTTGAAATCCATCTAATGCCACTTTAACTTTTGATAAAGATTTGTCTTGGGCAACATATTTTTTTGTTAATTTACTTGGAAAAGAGAAACTAAAATTTGATAAATGTGTGAATTTATGTTTGAAAATCTTATAAATTTACTAGATAAATCCACCAACCCAAAAAATAAAGACTAATACATAAATTTTACCTAGATGCATATTTTATTCTGAAACCTTACCACTAGAAACTTCCATGTCAAACAATTTAACCCAAAATTCAATAAAACTCCCAATTTATCTCTTGACAAAGAACTGAACTTTTAAAATATACCAAAGCAGAATAGGTATTTTGACCTAAAAAACTTGTCACATTAGTGATCTACTAGGAACATCCCCATAAAAGGATTATATACTATTTGTCATGGGTTTTGAGATTTAATAATTTTTGTAAATCTCAAGGAGTTGGATAGCTATTCCTAGGATTTTTTTTGTATTAGTTAATCTTTTTATTTTTGTTTCTCATTTTTTTAGTCTTTTTTTCTATTATTCTAGTAGCATTCTCTCTCTCTCATGATTTTATTCATTATTAATTTATTTACATTTCATTTCTTTCATTCGCATTTTGTCTTAATTCTTTAGTATCTTTTTGTTACTTTTTTCACTTCCTCTTTATATACCTATTTCTTTCTTTCTATTATTCTCTCTGTCTTTTTTAACTTGTTTATATTTCTCTATCTAATCTGACTTCTTTTAGTTATATGTCTTTTTTAACTTGTTTATATTTCTCTATCTTATGTGGCTTCTTTTAGTAATGTTTCTTTATCTGAAATTTTTTCTCTGTCACTATCTTTCCTCTCTTCCATTCTATTTTTGTTTCCCTTTATGTCTCTTCATTGGTTTAATATTTATTGTTAGCTTGTTTCTCTCTTTCTGTTTAGTATTGTACTTCTCTATCACCGTTTCTTTTCCTTTATCTTTATTTCTCTGTTCTTGTATTTCTTTCTATGAATAGCAGTCCTCGTGCTATGAGCACTCTCAAACTTATCTTTATTGATGAAGAAACCACTGTGCTTTCATTTTGTCTTTTCTACTGAAAAATATTCATTAGTTCACAATCTATAGAAGGATTTCTCGAACTATATATGTCATCATTTAGTACATCACAAAGATTTTCTTCATCACTACTTGAGTCGCACTTTATAAATGTGCAATTTTTTCGTTAATTTTCCTGAAATGGTTAGAAAGGGAAAACTTTTTGATAGTTATATAAAGATGAACAAGTCATTCGTGTAAGTTGGGCCTGTAACACAAACGCTAAGAAATTCTCTGAAATGATAAACATGTTTGCGGAAGAATAGAGCGAATTAGTGTAGATTTGCATATAAACATCTGCTATTAACTTTATCACATCCTCCACCTGGCCTATTTCGAGATAACTATAAAACTAATTTTGTTTAAAAAATCATTATTTATCAATCTCCGTATCCTTCTCTATGGCTAAAATGTGCTTGGCAAGACTTTTAATATTTGAACTTTCTCGACATGCATTAAAATAACACAAATAGTGCATATATTCACATCCTTCACCTGACATATTTGGATTAACTCTTCTCGAGACTATAAAACTAATTTTGTTTAAAAAATCATTATTTACCAATCTCCGTATCCTTCTTTACGGCTAAAATGTGCTTGGCAAGACTTTTAATATTTGAACTTTCTCGACATGCATTAAAATAACACAAGTAATGCATATATTTCTTGTGCGGTCAATTTCTCTTCCAGTTTCTATGAATCATAAATACCCATCACCAATCCTTTACTTAGAGAAACCATTTTAGATTATGGTGCTATATTGATAATAAATGCTGACTTTACAAATTCCACGATCCACCATTGTATGATAAAAAATTTAGCAAAATTTGTGTAAAAATTATCCCCTTAAGAAGCATTCTTTTTTCCTTGAAGAAATTCTTAAATAATTTGGAGTATCCTCAGCAGAATTGTCAAACAAAATTTGGAGTATCCTGAGCAGAATTGTATAACAAACCTAGTGCATGATTAGAACTAGTGTTTTTATATCCTTCAAAGGCTTTGGACATCTTTGCATCATCAATACTCCTTTGAATCCCATCGTCAGAAATTTTTGTGGAAGATGAATGAATTTCTTTGTCATCCCCACCTTTATAAGAAATCTCCAAAGTGTCTCCCTTCCTATTTGGACTATTTTTAGCTCCAAGATTTAATGTATTTGCTAATTCGGCTACAGATACTGTTTGCTACTAATCAACAGTCAACCCATTTCAAAAGCAAACTCTAGATGTCTCTTGGATTTAGTAGAGCTATTGCAACTATCGTAGGATCCTTTCAATCAATTTATTCCTTAATAGATTTTAATTGATCTTGATTAGCAACAGATGTAGTTGAATAGACCATAGATATGGTTTATTTAGCAACGTTTACATTAATAGAATCTTGTGATCAATTAGTTTATTCACGTTGGAAGGAAATGCGTGCAAGTCAACGTCCATAGCACTTAGGACACCTAATATCTTCAAGGTTTTCTGCCAATCGGAACACATTTATTGTTTAAGCCTCTATATTTTGAATATAAATTTTCTATTGTATTGTCAACTAAAATATCTGACAAAAACCTTATTTATCTATTATGTCTAGATGGACGGACGTTCGTGCTTTGTTCGGAGGGCGCCCTTTTAACATAGGCCCTGAGGATATCGGGAAAGATTGTTAAAAAGTATCGAAGTCCTTCCAACAAATCCATTTTATGCATATTCGTCAAACACATTTCTTCAAGGCACTTTGTACAATGTCCTACGACCTGTCCTTGTCTATAGATTTTGAAACATTGGCCTTTTGTACAAATCCCGCCTCAATGCAATTCCTCAACAATTAGTGGCACACAACCAACCACAACCAGCGTCTGCACATTTAACAGTAGTGCATCACTAACTCCTATGTGGGCATCCCATCCAACAATACGCACACATTAATTTGCAACAAGTTTTAAAGAATTTTAAAGTGCAACTCTGGTTATTTAGAATGTTGACCCTAAAACATGTGCAATACGATGGGTATTTATTTCCTTGTCGAACATAATCAAACTTAGATAAAAGAAAAAAGAAAAATAACGATAATCTCAACTCAGGCTAGAGCAAACCACAAAATGATGGTGGTATTGCAGAGATGTAAAATCTTATTCTCTTTCTTAAATGTGATAGCCTGAGGCTAACCCAGTGGCGATCTTGACGTTCATAGGAAGAAGATTCGTAGCATTCACAAAAGAATGATACACTACTTTGATACCACATTGTGAATTTGGGCAGGTTTGAATAGAGGAATAAAATCATGTCATATTATGGGAAGTGTTTTGTAAGTAATTCTTAAAGAAAAGACAACCAATTTTTCATATCTATTCAAATATGTTAACAAATATTATTATAAATTGGTTAATATTTGGTTTGAGTAGTTAAAACAACATATCTAAATTATTGTGAATGGAAGTAAGTATTATTATATATAATTTTTTTTTTATATGGCTATACCAAAATTCAAAATAGATCATGTAGGCAGTGAATTTAGGATTCCTTATAATATAGGATGTGAAATTATTTATACATGTTTGTAATTGATATTGTATAATTGAAGCAAATTATTTTTGCATATAAATTTTAAGCTTCTATTTGGCTCCGCCCAAATTTCCAATAGATAGTGTAAGGTTTATGCTTGTGATCACGACACCTTTGTAATAGAATAGGTGAGAATGGTGTCTTAATGTTCACCAAACAAGAGTATTTGTAGAAAACATGCGATTAGGATCCATTTGGGTATAGAATTGAAGTGATTCAGAAGAGGAGGTTCTCTATATCTTGGGAACCTAAATTTGTTCTTAGATCCTATTAAAATTTTTGTATGTACTTAAAAATGTCTATACATCCACTTGTAAGTATCAAGCCTTTGGGAGGTATAACCTCCAACAAGTTCTAAATAATCTACTAAAAGTAGAGGTTTGAAGGTCATTTAGAACAATTGGGGTCTTTATGTAGGGTAGGAATTTGTAACGATTTTCAATATTTTATTACAATTTGGATTTCAAAATGCGACAAGGAACAACAACATGAAGTTGATGATTCCAAGAATTGTTTAGGTTTTAAAATCCAACTAACATCAATGTAAGTTTTGACGAAAAGTTATCTTGGGCATTGTGAATTATAATTTTTTTTTTCCAACTTGGAAATGAGAAACTAAAATTTGGAAAATGAATGAATTTATGTGTGGAATTCTTGTAAATTTTACCAAATAAATTTGTGAAAATGAATAATGAAGACTAATATGCAATTTTCATTTAGATGAATATTTTATTATGAAACCTTACCACATTATATAAGATGATGCTATATATATCCCTGCCAAACTATTTAACTATAAATTCAATAAAGCTCACTTTGATCATTTTCGTAAATCTCTTGACAAAGAATTGAACTTTCAAAATTCGCCAAAGCAAAAATGGTATATTGATCTTAAAAACATGCGACATTAGGTGAACTAGTAGTCGAAACATTATCATAAAAGTATTATATACCATTTGTTATGGATTTAAAGATTTAATAATTTTCGTAAATCTCAATGAGTTGGATAGTTGTTCCCAAGGTTTTCATTGATATAGTGAATGAAATATTTATTATAAAATAACAAGACATTCAAAATTTGAAGATGACTGGGAACCTTTTTGTTTAGGAGATTCTCAGCACAAGGGTTTTAGTAAAAAAGTTTAAAATCTGATGAGTTCAAAAATGGGGCAAACTATTCCACATCTTAGAATTTGGACATTGAAATCTAAAACTTGGACTTGGGTCTAAGGGTTCAAGATATAGATTTCTTGGTCTAGAGTCGATGGTGCAAAGTAGATGCTCTAGGAGTCAAATATCTATAGTATAGGGTCATATATGTTATTTTCAAGGTCTATAGTCTTGGATCTTATGGTTCAAGTTCTAACTTTCTTGGTCTAAGATCTAAGGTGCAAGGTCGTTGGTCTAAGAGTCCACTGCCTCTAGTGTAGGGTTCAATATTTTATGTTTAGGGTCCATGGTCTTTGATCTAGGTTGCAAGGGCTATGGTCCAAGTTTTAGGTTTCAATGTCCAAATTCTAAGATGTGGGATTGTCAACCCCATTTTTGAACATGCCAAATTTTATACTTTTGCATTAAAACCCTTTTGTTGTGTATCTCCTTAACAAAAGGGTCACCAATCATATTCAAATTTCAAATATTTTAGTATTTTAGAACAAAATTATTCAATCGTATTAGAAAAACCTAAAACTAGATTGTGCAACCTATTTTTAGGTCTTTGGCCTTGTGTCCAAGGGTTGAAACCTAAAACTAGATTATGAATGTTGGACCCTTTTGGTGAATAGATTTTTCACTATGAATGTTTCCCTGAAATTGACCTTGTTTGCTTGAAGTGCAGTGACAATCGTACCAACATTTGCAGAGATTGTGGTGAAGCCACAATTTTCTTGTGCGTTTGAGAGGACAGATACCTCGTATGATGGGGATTTTTCAGATTTTGGTGTACTTTTAACTTGGAAATACATAAAGGAGAAAACAAAACTAAAGAAAGGTGAATAATAGAAACCCTGATGGTAGACATATGAATACCAATTGAGATTTCACAAAGGATGACATATTACAAAGGTTTTTTTAGCACAAAATAAGTCTTGGTATGCAATGCTGATGAAAGAAAGAAACCATATTTCAACATACGAATAAACAAGCTACCTAAGTACATTCAAACGAAGATATCAGGGTATGATTGTGTTTCATTAATTACATATATATTTGAATTGAAGCCTAATGGACCACACAAATACACAAAGAGGTTATGAATTTAACATACGAGAAATTAATAACAATTATTCATTATCACATTCAAGACATATGAATTAAATTCATTCTTAATTATCCTCTTGAAAATATACAAATTCAAAATCTCTTAGGTACAAAGTGTGAACACCAAAGTCATGAAAATGTCTCTCTAGGAATTTCTTTAGAGCTTCCCCTCTGCAAAAGTCTCCTTTACAATAAAAATGCCTTGCATTTATAGCTCAGTTACTGGTTCTTGCCTAAACTGGCTGGGTCTTGGTCCCGGTCCCTGCCCGGTCTTGGTCCCAGCCTAGTTCGCCCTGGGTCCCACCCGGGTCCTGCCCAGGCGACTGGGTTCCCTATGGATCCTGCGTGACAGGACCCATAGGGAACCCAGTCGCCTGGGCAGGACCCGAGTGGGACCCAGGGCGAACCCAGGAGGACCCGGGTGAACCCAAGAGGACCCGGGTGAACCCAAGCCCGTGGGTTCCCAAAAACGGGGCCCACGGGTTAGAAAGCAATTAAAAACAATTAAAAAACAGTTTTTTTAATCTTTTTTTTACATCTAAACCCTAATCCGCCCCTCTATGATGCATTTCATGCATCAAAACATGCATTCAACCTATTCTACTTGCATTTATCTGTTATCATTTATGTATCATTGTATGGGAAAGTTACATTGTATGTTTCATATTTGTATGTTTGAACCGTGAACATATATAATTTTGATGTTTGAAGTTTGAACATATATATATATTTTTATTTAAAATAAAAATATATATATATGTACGGACGAACCCGTACCCGTACCCAATTTTTTTTTTTTTTTTGCCGAATCCGCGAATCCGAACCTGAATCCGAACTGGAACTGGTAACTTAGATTTATAGGCTTTAGAAGATAACTACCTTGTAACCACTCAGCCTAACCAACTTTAGGTACCCACTTAGCATAAATCTCTAAGTGATGACATCTAACAACTAACCTTTAGAAATAAGATAGGATTTACCTAACTTTTACAAAAATGAAGTCCAAATTCTAACTTATCTTTTTTAGGTAGTTTACAATCTTCACTCAGTTTGCCTTTGATACTTTTGAGGATCTTCTTGGAACCGACCATTGTCTCAACTTGTCCTTGTTGTTGCATAGCATGAATGGATACACATTTCACATAGGTGTGTGCACAAGACAGTGCCTGGTAAATGGAAAGATATTAAAAGTTACATCTTCTTCAATCAAAACCTCCTTAACCTACATGTTCTATTTAGGAAGTTTAAAAGGAAGTATTAAAATCAAATAAACCTTTGTTGAGAACCTTGAATAGTGAGTTTCATATCTCAAATAATTTTAAAGCTCAATTTACATCTCTTGTAGTTGTGGCATGATCTAGCTCCATCTAAATCTTGCCTTAATGTGAAGAATTCCACAACCATTGAATGTTGAAAGTTCATTTTGTTGATGAAGTTCATGGTTTCATTGCATTCTTATTCGTTATAGACTTGTTCCATATGACAATATGTAGCTAAAACATCAATAAACATGATACTAATATCCTTCAACTCTGTTGTGATGACCCAAGCTCGATCATCTAGAAACACCATACTTGATGAATGAAAATAATAAAAAACATCTTTAGTCATAATGACAAGTATTCCTCTATTCTTGAATGCTTGGACCAAACTAGAAGAGACAACAAGCCTATGTTCAAACAATAATGGAACTAGCCCATCAGGGTCGTCAACTTCTAGGTAAGGTGTTGGTAGAAAAACTTTCCCCATTGAATTTTCTATCACACATTTAAGATCACTGTCACCATGAAGTAGAAGAAGTCACATTTCTTGAATCATAAAGATCTTTATCATTGTCTAAACAAACTTGAGGAAAGCACACTTCATTTTGTTCAAGAGTAGTGACAAGCGTGCCAACCGGAGGAGATTGTGGTGTAGCCACAATCTTCTTGTTTGTTTAAGAGGGGTAGATCTCTCGTATGATGGGTATTTTTCAGTTTTTTTGCATACTTCTAACCTAAAAGTACATAAAGGGGAGAAAAGTAAATTAAAGAAAGGTGAATAAGAGAAACCCCAGTGGTAGACAAATGAATACCAACTGAGATTTCACAAAAGATGACAGAGTACAAGGGGGTTTTAGTACAAAATAAGTCTTGGTATGCAATGATAGTGAAAGAAAGAAAACATATTTTGACATACGAAGAAAAAAGTTACCTAAGCATATTTAAATGTAGATACTAGGGTATGATTGTGTTTCATCAATTATATATATATTTGAATTGAAAACTAATGAACAACACTAAGACACAAAGAGGTTATGAATTTAATATACGAGAAATCGATAACAACTACTCATTAGCACATTCAAGTCATACGAATCAAATGCATTCTTTATTATCCATTTGAAAATATACAAATTTAAAATGTCTTAGGTTCAAAGTGTGAACACCAAAGTCATCAAAATGTCTCTCTAAGAATTTGTTTAGAGCTTCCCCTCTGCAATAGTCTCCTTCACAATAAAAATGCCTTGCATTTGTAGGCTTTAGAAGATAATTAGTTTGCAACTACTTAGCCTAACCAACTTTATTTACCCAATTAAAATAACTATCTTAGTGATCACATCGAATAACTACCCTTTAGAAACAATATAGGATTTACCTATTTTACAAAAATTAAGTCACAATTCTAACTTATCTTGTTGAGGTAGTTAGCAATTCACCCTCTTTGGCTTTGATACTCTTGAGGATCTTCTTGGAACCGACCATTGTCTCAACTTGTCCTCTTTGTTGTATAGCATAAATGGATACACTTTTCACATTCGTGAGAACAAGACGGTGCATAGTAGATGGCAAGATATTCAAAGTAACATCTTCTTCAATCAAAACCTACTTAACCTACAAGTTCTAGTAATGAAGTTGAAATCCGATACAATATTCAAATCCGATAAACCTCTATTGAGAACCTTGCATAGTGAGTTTCACCTCTCAAATAATTTTTAAAGCTTCATGTACATCACTTGTAGTTGTGCCTTGATCTATCTCCATTTTAAGTTTGTCGTAATGTCAAGAATTCCACAGGTACTAAATGTTGAATGTTTATTTTGTTGATGAAGTTCAAGGTTTCATTGCATTTTTATTCATTATAAACTTGTTCCATATGACAACATGCAGCCAAAACTTGAATAAAGATGATGGTAATATCTTTCAACCCTGTTGGGATGACCCAAACTCGATCATGTAGAAACACCATACTTGATGAATGAAAATAATAGAAAAAATCTTTAGTCGTAATGAAAAGTCTTCTTTTATTTTTGAATGCTTGGACCGTACTAGAAGAGACAACAAGCCTACATTCAAACAACAAAGAAAGTTGCCCATCAGGCTCCTCAACTTCCAAGTGAGGCATTGGTTAAAAAACTTTCCCCATTGAATTTTCGATGGAACACATTTAAGATCTCTTTCATCATGAAGTGGAAGAATTCAAATTTCTTGAATCATAACGATCTTTATTACTGTCTAAACAAACTTGAGTAAAGCACACTTCATTGTGTTCAATAGCTTTCAATACGACGACATAGAACAAAAGCTTGCTTCTAACTACACTACCATGAATCTCAATCTCCTTGCAACTAGCTGCCAAATTGTATTTGTTTCAAAGTTTCTAAACCTTTTTCGACGTACCATTTTCTGCAAATCTTGTATTTATTCCATTCCATGAGGTAGCCTTTCTTTAAGACGTTCTGTCAACACTTATGCTTGAAAATTCCGAAAACCATTTCAACAAGCCATTATTGTTAATAACTTGCCATCATTGCATTTTGTGAAATCGATGCCATTAAAGTGCTCTATCGATTAATTTACCCGTGCCTTCATGTTTTGCATGTTAGCACGAGCAACTTACTAACTCAGTTCATTTTTATATATGAGCTACATGCACCAAGTAAACACATTTGCGCAGACACCATAGAATTAACTGACATCTTAATAATATGGTTTAATACATCGTCAAGTTAGCTATAATTGCCATGAAGGTCACCATGATCGCTTAGTGATAAGGGCTATTTAGATGATTGAAAGAGGTGCATCTGCATAGCGGTGTGCATAATATAGACATTCAAATTTTGAAGATGATCGGGGACCTTTTTGTTTAGGAGATACTCAAGACAGGGGTTTTAGTGCAAAAGTTTAAAATTTGAGAAGTTCAAATATGGTGCCAACAATTCCACATCTTAGAATTTGGACGTTGAAATCTAAAATTTGGTCTGGAGTCTAAGGGTTCAAGATATTGATTTCTAGGTCTAAGATTGAGGGTGCAAAGTAGATGTTCTAGGAGTCAAATATTTGTGGTATGGGGATCAATATGTTATTCTCGGGATCCATAGTCTTGGGTCTTAAGGTTCAAGTTATAGATTTCTTGGTAGAGGATCTAAGGTGAAATGTCATTGGTCTAAGACTCCATTGCCTCTAGTGCAGTGTTCAATATCTAATGTTTAGGGTCCATGGTCTTTGATCTAGTATGCAAGGGCTATGGTCCAAGTTTTAGGTTTCAATGGCCGAATTCTAAGATGGGGGATTGTTAGCCCCATTTTTCAATTTGTCAAATTTTATAATTTTGCAATAAAACCCTTGTGTTGTGTATCTCCTTAACAAAAGGGTCCCCAATCATATTCAATTTTTTAATATTTAATTATTTTAGAACAAAATCATTCAATTGTATTAGGGAAATTTAAGGCTAGATTGTGCAACCTCTATGTTTAGGTTATGGGACTTGTGTCCAATGGTTGAAACCTAAAACTAGATTGTGAATTTTGGACCCTTCTGGTAAACAGATTTCCCTACGAAAGTTTCTTTGAAAGTGACCTTGTCTGGTCAAAGATCATTGACAACCGTGCCAATAGTAGGAGAGATTGTGGTGAAGCCAGACTCTTCTTGTGTGTTTGAGGGGCAGTTCTCTCATTGGATGGGGATTTTCGGATTTTTGTGTACTTTTAACCTGAAAGTACATAAAGGATAGAGAACTAAACTAAAGAAAGGTGAATGATAGAAATCCCAATTGTAGGCATATGAATATTGAGATTTAACTAAGGATGATAAAATACACGAAGGTTTTTAGTACAAAATAACTCTTGGTATGCAATTCTGATGAAAGAAAGAAAACATATTTCGACATATGAAGAAAGAAGTTACCTAGGCACATTCAGATGAAGATACCGGGGTATGATTGTGTTTCATCAATTACATATATATTTAAATTGAAAACTAATTGATAACACAAATACACAAAGAGGTTATGAATTTAACATACGAGAAATTGATAACTATAACTCATCAACACATTTAAGACATACGAATGAAATGCATTCTTTATTATCCATTTGAAAATATGAAAATTCAAGATGTCTTAGGTACAATGTGTGAACACTGAAAGTCATGAAAATGTCTCTAGGAATTTCTCCAGAGTTTCTCCTTTGCAAGAGTCTCCTTTACAATAAAAATGCTTTGCATTTATATGTTTTAGAAGATAAGTACTTTCTAACCACTTAGCCTAATCAACTTTAGGTACCTACTTAGGATAAATATCTTAGTGACCACATCGAATAGCTACCCTTTAAAAACAAGATGGGATTTACCTAACTTCTACAAAAATTAAGCCCAAATTCTAGCTTTTCTTGTTGAGGTATTTTGTAATGTTCACCCACTTTGCCTTCGATACTCTTGAGGATCTCTATGGAATAGACCATTGTTTCACGTTGCCCTCTTTGTTGCATAGGATAAACAGATACACTTTTCACATAGTTGAGCACAAGACAGTGCATGGTAGATGGCAAGTTATTCAAAGTCATAACTTCTTCAATCAGAGCCTCCTTAACCTGCACGTTTTAGTTAAGAAGTTGTGTCGTATGCAATATTCAAATCTTGTAAATCTCCATTGAGAACCTTGCATAGTGAGTTTCATCTCTCAAATAATTTTTAAAGCTTCACATACATCCCTTGTGGTTGTGCCATGATATATCTCCATCTGAATCTTGTGTTAATGTCAAGAATTCTACAGTCATTGAATGTTGAATGTTCATTTTGTTGACGAAGTTCAAGGTTTCGTTGCATTGTTATTCATTCTACAATTGTTCCATACGACAACATGCAGTCGAAACATCAATAAAGATGATGCTAATATCTTTCAACTCTGTTGTGGTGACCCAAGCTTGGTCATCTAGAAACACCATACTCGATGAATGAAAATAATAGAAAACATTTTTAGTTGTAATGAAAAGTCTTTCTTTATGAATGCTTGGACCACACTAGAAGAGACAACAAGCCTATGTTGAAAGAACGAAACTTGCTCATTAGGGCCCTCAACTTCTAGGTATGGGGTTGGTAGAAAAACTTTCTTGATTGAATTTTCCAAGTAACACATTTAAGATTCTGTCACGATGAAGTAGACATTTCTTTGAATCATAAAGATCTTTATCATTGTCTAAACAAACTTGAGGAAAGCACACTTATTGTGTTCAATTGCTTTCCATACAAAGACATCGAACGAATGACTGCTACTAACTACGCTACCATGAATCTCCATTTCCTTGCAACGAGCTGCAAAATTGAATTTGTTTCAAAGCTTCTAAACATTTTTCGACATACCATTTTCTGTAAATCTTGTAGTCATTCCATTCAATGTGGTAGCATTTCTTTAAGACGTTCTGTCAACACTTTTTGGTGTTTCAAACAGATCGCAAACATTGTTTTGTGCATTTTTCCTCAGGGTGCGAATGGGAACACTTTTTTTCTCCATTAAAGCTCTAATTGCGTGCACCCTCTGTAATTAGTACATTGCATGAGATGAGATTTCATCAGGACATTTTATTAATCATGCAACTGCTATGTCCATTCTCTGTAGGTCGTTGTTTTGGTAGTTTTCAGAGACCTTGCCCAACTGTTCACTTGCCTTACCTGCTTCCAAATTTTTTTGAGAAACAATTCTGGTGTGTTGTCTTTTCCTCCACATTGGTTATAAGACTTCTGTCCGGTTGCCCACTTGCTGAGAAATGACATTCTTTTGGTATAAATTTGTCAAGGAGTTTGCAATCTTTAAGAATTTGGATTTACACCAACTAGTTGCATTCGCTTTGAAAATTCCTAAAACCTTTTGAACAAGCCATTATTAAAGTTATTTGATTTCGTGAGGTCAATGTTATTAAAGTGCTCTATCAATAAGCTTACCTGCGCCTCCACGTTTTGCATGTTAGCATGGGCAACTCAGTAACTCAGTCCATATTCATATATGACCTACAGGCAGCAAGTAAACACATTTGCGCAACCACCATAGACTTAACTCACATCTTAATAATATAGTTTGGGAAGTTCTTAAGATAGCTACAATAGCCATGAAGGTCACCACGCACGCCTAGTGATAAGGGCAATTCACATGTTTGAAAGAGCTACATCTGCATAGTTGTGTGCGTAATATAGATATTCAAAATTTGAAGATGATCGGGAACGTTTTTGTTTAGGAGATACTCAACACAAGGGTTTTAGTGCAATATGGGGCTAACAATCTCACATTTTAGAATTTGGATGTTGAAATCTGAAACATGGTCGTGTCTAGTGTCTCAAATATAGATTTGTTGGTCTAGGGTTGATGGTGCAAAGTAGATGTTCTAGGAGATGAATATCTGTAGTATGGGGTCCAATATGTTATTCTCATGATCCACAGTCTTGTGTCTAATGGTTCATGTTATAACTTTTTTGGTCTAGGATCTAAGGTGCAAGGTCGTTGGTCTAAGAGTCCATTGCCTCTAGTGCAGGGTTCAATATCTAATGTTTAGGGTCCATGATCTCTGATCTGTGTTGGAAGGGCTATAGTCTAAGTTTTAGGTTTCAATATCCAAATTCTAAGATGTAGGAATGTTAGTCCCATTTTTGAACTTGTCAAATTTTGTACTTTTACATTAAAACCCTTGTGTTGTGTATCTGCTTAACATAAGGGTCCTCAATCATATTTAAATTTTGAATATTTAATTGTTTTAGAACAAAATCATTCAATTGTATTAGGAAAATCTAAAACTAAATTCTACAGCTTATGTTTATGTCCCGAGTCTTGTGTCCAAGGGTTGAAACCTAAAACTTGATTGTGAATGTTGGACCCTTCTGGTAAATGTTGGACCCTTCTCGTAAACAGATTTTTCCCTACGTTCATGTTTCTCTGAAAATGATCTTGTTTGCTAGATTTTTCCCTACGTTCATGTTTCTCTGAAAATGATCTTGTTTGCTCGAAGGTTAGTGACAATTGTGCCAACAATAGGAGAGATTGTGGTGAAGCTACAGACTTCTTGTGCATTTGAGAGGGGTAGCTCTCTCCTATGATGGAGATTTTAAAGATTTTTGTGCACTTTTAACCTGAAAGTACAGAAGAGAGAGAGAACTAAACTAAAGTGTAAGGTGAATGATAGAAATCCCAACGGTAGACATACGAATACCATCTAAGATTTCACAAAGGATGATAGAATACAAAGGGGTTTTTAGCAGAAAATAAGTCTTGGTATGCAATGCTGATGAAAGAAAGAAAACATATTTCTACATACGAAGAAACAAGTTACTTAAGCACATTCAAATGAAGATACCAGGATATGATTGTGTTTCATCAACTACATATATATTTTAATTGAAAACTAATGAACAACACAAATACACAAAGAGGTTATGAATTTAACATACGAGAAATGGATAACAATAACTCGTCAACACATTCAAGACATACGAATGAAATACATTTTTTATCATCCATTTGAAAATATACAAATTTAAAATGTCTTAGGTACAACGTATGAACACCAAAAGTCATGAAAATACCTATCTAGAAATTTTTCGAGTTTCCCCTCTGCAAGAATCTCCTTTATAATAAAAATGTTTTGCATTTATAGGCTTTAGAAGATAACTACTTTGTAACCACTTTGTCTAACCAAATATAGGTATTCGTTTAAGATAATTACGTTAGTGACCATATCGAATAACTACCCTTTAGAAACAAGATAATTTAACTAATTTTTAAAAAATTAAATCCAAATTCTAACTTATCTTGTTGAGGTAGTTTGCAATGTTCACTCAATTTGCCTCTGATAGTCGAGGATCTTCTTGGAACTGACTATTGTCTCAACTTGTCCTCTTTGTTGCATAGTATGAATGGATACAGTCTTCACATACGTGAGCACAAGACGGTGCATGGTAGATGGCAAGATATTCAAAGCCACATCTTCTTCAATCAAAACCTCCTTAACCTGCACGTTCTACTTAAGAAGTTGAAATCCAATGCAATATTCAAATTTGATAAACTTCTATTGAGAACCTTTCATAGTGAGTTTCATCTCTCAAATAATTTCTAAAGATTCATGTATATCACTTTTAGTTGTGCCATGATCTATGTCCATCTGAATCTTTCCTTAATGTGAAGAATTCCATAGTCACTGAATGTTGAATGTTCATTTTGTTGACACAGTTCATGGTTTCATTGTATTATTATTTTCATTGCATTATTATTCATTTTACGCTTGTTCCATATGATAACTTGCAGCCAAAACATCAATAAAGATGATGCTAATATCTTTCAACTCTTTTGCGATGACCAAAGCTCGATAATCTAGAAAAACTATACTCGATGAATGCAAATAATAGGAAACATCTTTAGTTGTAATGAAAAGTCTTCCTTTATTTTTGAATGCTTGGATGATACTAGAAGAGACAAAAAGGCTTTTTTCAAACAACAACGGAACTTTCCCATCAGGGTCCTCAAACTTCCAGGTAAGGCATTGGTATAAATACTTTCTCCATTGAATTTTCCATGGAACACATTTAAAATCTCTGTCACCATGAAGTAGAATAATTCACATTTCTTGAATCATAAAGATCTTTATCATTGTCTAAACAATCTTGAGGAAAGCACACTCATTGTGTTCAATTGCTTTCCATAGAAGACATCGAACGAAAATCCTGCTTCTAACTACACTGCCGTGAATCTCCATCTCCTTGCAACAAGCTGCCAAATTGCATTTGTTTCAAAATTTATAAACCTTTTTCGACTTACCATTTTTTGAAAATCTTGTATTCATTCCATTCAATGAGCTAGCATTTCTTTAAGACGTTCTTTCACCACTTTTGATGTTTCAAACAGATCGCAAGCTTTGTTTTGTGCATTTTTGCTCAACTGCTGCATGGCTCTAATTATCGTCTGGCCAGAGAGAAATGGCAAAGTTTGTGGAATTTTGATTTACGTCTGCCAGTTGCATTTGCTTGAAAATTTCTAAAGCTTTAACAACGAATCCATTCTGTGCACCTTCTGTAATTATTACATTGTATGAGATGAGATTTCGTCACGACATTTTATTTATCATTCAACTGTTATGTCCATTCTCTATAGGCCGTGGTTTTGGTAAACATGTCTACGCAGCCATCATAGACTTAACTCACATTTTAATAATATGGTTTAGGATGTCCTCAAGATAGCTACAGTAGCCATGAAGGTCACCATGCACGCCTAGTGATAAGGGCTATTCACATGATTGAAAGAGGTACATCTGCATAGTTGTGTGCATAATATAGATATTCAAAATTTGATGATGGTATATGATCTTTTTGTTTAGGAGATACTTAGCACAAGGGTTTTTTTTTTGTGTAAAAGTTTAAAATTTTACAAGTTCAAATATGGGGCTAAGAATCTCCAACCTTAGAATTTGGACGTCGAAATCTAAATCCTGGTCTTGGTCTTGGTCTTAAGGGTTCAAAATATAGATTTCTTGTTCAAGGATAGATGGTGCAAAGTAGATGTTCTAGGAGTTATGTTGTCCAATATGTTATTTTCAGGGTTCATAGTCTTGGGTCTTACGGTTTAAGTTATAGCTTTATTAGTCTAGGATCTAAGGTGCAAGGTTGTTGGTCTAAGAGTCCACTGCCTCTAGTGTAGGGTTCAATATCTAATGTTTAGGGTCCATGGTCTTTGATCTAGGTTGCAAGGGCTATGGTCCAAGTTTAAGGTTTCAATGTCCAATTTCTAAGACGTGAGATTGTTAGTCCCATTTTTGAACTTGTCAAATTTTATATTTTTCATTAAAACTCTTGTGTTGTGTATCTCTTTAACAAAAGGGTCCCCAATCAAATTCAAATTTTGAATATTTTATTATTTTAGAATAAAACCAATCAATTGTATTAGGAAATCTTAAAACTAAATTGTGCTATGTTTAGGTCTTGGGTCTTGTGTCGAAGGGTTGAACCCTAAAACTAGACTGTGACTGTTGGACAACTTGATAAATAGATTTTTTGCTACGAAGGTTTCTCTGAAACTGACCTTGTTTGCTCAAAGAGTAGTGACAACCGTACCAATTGTAGTATAGATTGTGGTGAAGCCACAATCTTCTTGTGTGTTTGAGAGGGGCGGATCTCTCGTATGATGGGGATTTTTCTGTTTTTTGTCTACTTTTGTCCTGAAAGTATGTCAAGTAGAGAAAACTAAACTAGAGAAAGGTGAATAATAGAAACCCCAATAGTAGACATGTTACTACCAATTGAAATTTCACAAAGGATGACAGATTACAAGGGGGTTTTTAGGACAAAACTTGTTGCAGCAATATATCTTAGGATTGTTTTTCCAGCTTGTCATTGGGTGCTCATGGGAGACTCCATAAATTTGAAAATTAAACTCACAGAATACATTAAATCAGGCCTCAATGTTGTCAAATACATGATACTTTCGACCAATTTCTTATAAAAAGTTTGGATCAACACTTGACCCTTGATCTTTCTTACTGAGCTTTGTACCAATTGCCATTGGTGTTGCAGCTGGCTTACAGTTCACCATCTTAAACCATCTTAAATCTCTTCTTCCAAATATCCATTTAAAAATGTAGATTTTACATCCATCTGATACATTTTCCATTTATTTTGTGTTGCAATAGCCAACACCATCCTCACCGTGTCAAGTCTGGCAACAGGTACAAAAGTTTCATTATAATCAATGCTAGGGTGCTGACTAAACCCCTGAGCTACAAGTCTTGCTTTGTGTTTCTCAACTTTTTCCTTCAGCATTTTACTTAGTCTTATAAATCCATTTAGCACCTATAATATTTTTACCTTCAGGAAAATCTACAAGATTTCGCATGTTATTTCTCTCTATGGCATCAATCTCTTCATTCATGGCTTTTACCCAAATCTCTTTTTTAATAGCTTCTTCATAATTGACAGGATCATATGCAATCAATACAAAATTTGAAACTTGACCTATTTTTTTAGTGGCTCGTATAATTCTCTTAATCTTCTATTCTTCTGACCTTTAATTCTATTCCTTAATATAGCTAATGTGGGATTTGATTCATGTTTTGTTGTTTGTTCTCCACCATAACCTGATGGTTCACCACGCTCTTGAGTTCTAGGGGTTCTAAGCTGTGATGAGCTAACTCTTGGAGATTGTCTTCCTGGAGTACTTGTTGGAGGTGTATGTGCCTGTGAAATCAACTGTCCATCCTGTACGCATTGCTCATTTTCATCATTATTTCCATGGGATAATACAGCTCCCTCTACAACATATTTATCTATGCTTCCATCCCAAGCCTCATTTTCCATGAACTCAACATCTCTGCTAATAGTATACTTCTTGGTGATGGGATTATAGAGTCTATATGCCTTAGATTCCTCACTGTGTCCAATAAAAATACACTTCTCACATATGTCATCTAGCTTCCTTCTCATCTCTTTAGGTACATGGGCATATGCTACACACTCGAAGATCCTTACATGAGATACAGTACAACTCCTACCACTCGAAGCTTCTTGGCGAACATGGTCCTTCACACTCGTAATCAGACTCCTATTTAGTATATACACTTAACAAATAATAACTGCTGCTCCCCAGTATTCATTTGATAGATGCTTCTCCTTCAACATACTCCGAGCCATGTTCATAATGGTTTGCTTCTTCCGTTAGGCTTCTCCATTTTGCTGTGGAGTAAAATGAGTAGTAAAGTGTCTCTTGATTCCATGATCCTGGCAAAACTCCATAAAATTATATAGCATATACTGACTATTTCTATCTAATCTACTTTAATATATTTGCCACTCTCCTTTTCAACCATGACTTTAAACCTTTTGAATACATCAAAGGTTTCCGATTTCTGCTTCAAAAGATAAACCCAAGTCTTCCGACTATAATCATCTATAAAAGTTAAAAAATAAATATTACCAGTCAATGACGGTGTTTGCATTGGTCCACACAAATCAGTGTGCACAATCTCCAATGGAGCTTTTGCTTTATATGAGACTCCAGAAACAAATTTCTCTCTGTGATGCTTTGCAAGAATGCAACTTTCATATGAGCTTGTTGGTTGTTGAATACTGGGCAACCCTTTCACCATCTGCTACTTTTGCAACAAATCTAGACCACCAAAATGCAAATAGCCATACTTCAAATGCCACAAACAGGATTCATCTAAATTCTTAATGTATAAGCATTCAAAGAGTTGGATAATTCATTTCTTATTGTAAGTGGAAACATCCTATTTTTTGTCATCTCTAATCTTGCTATCAGCTGCTTACTCGGATACTTGTCAATGACTGTAGATACCTGATTTTTTGAAGAACACTATACCTTTTTCCATCAGCTGTCCGATGTTCAACAAATTGCATTTTAAACTAGGTACATAATACACATCACTGATGCTTTTTCTTTCACCATTCTTGGTATACACAACAATTACTCCTTCACCATTAACACTATATCATTACCAAGCTTTACCTCAGAGTAAATACTGGTGAACAGCTCTTTATTTTCAATCCTATGTGTAGCATAGGAAATAGGAAATCATCACAAAACAAGATAAACATAAATCATTATTAGCTCAATCACGAAAGCTAGAATGCAATGAATCTATCCTAAGACACACTCAATAGAGACATGAGATAAAAGCATTCAAAAACAAAAGATTATGCAAACCATAGACATGACTTGAACACTCCTTCATGCGGCTCCATTGTTCTTCTTTCCTCTTCAAATGGTTGGATTGTGGATCTCACCTTCAAGTGCACACACACAATTGAAAGCAAGTAGACAAGATTACTGATCAAGAGTACTAGAAGCATAAATTCGATAATCTGATTAGCAAATTCTTAATTATTCATTATTAGCCTTGATTGATGAAGATCATCCAATTTATAGATAAATTGGAGATAGGACAAATTAGCATGAAATTGATATTTTGTCAATTGATTCAAAAATGGCACAATTGAGTGGAAAAAGGAAGGTTATGACACCTTCTATGTCATGAATTATGACATATTTCCAATGCAATGGTTAGAGAACTAGGACCTTATGACATCTTGCTATGTCAAGAGTATGACACATGAAGCACAAAAATAGGGAGAACTAGAGACAAGTTAATTAGGTGGAAATTAAAATTAGGAAATTAGAAAATAGGTGGAAATTAAGAATTAGGAAATAATGAAAAAAGGAAATTAGAAATTTAGAAAATTAGAAATTAGTGGAAATTAGAAAATTAGGTAAATTAATTAATAATTTGTCATTTATTAATTAATTCACAAAAAGGGAAAATTGATGAAAGATTAGGAAATTAGGTGAATCAATTAATAATTTTTCATTTATTAATTCATTCACAAAAAGAGGAATAATTAGTTAGCCAATCAAATGAAACATTTAATTGCGACAAGAAGACCTAGGATAAATAAATTAATTATTTAATCCTAGAGGAAGAAATGACACACAAGGTTAAATGATTAAATCACAAAACCCTAGAAGATAAATTAGCAATGCGAGAATGACAATTAGGTCTTGATTGAAGATAATTGATATCGATCATGATTCTGATTAAATGATTTGATTGATAAATACGCCAATTGACGAGGAACAATGACTAATTGATCGAAATTGACATGATTGACAAGGACAAGGATCAATGACGAATCGATCGCAAAATGATGAGATCAACAAGAGGACAAGAATCGATGACAAAATAGCTTGCAAGATGACAAGATTGAAAATGACCACGATCGATGACAAATCGATCGCAAGATGACAAGATCGAACAGTGACAACGATCGATGACAAATCGATCGCATGACGACAAAAACCCTAATTAGGATTGACGATGTCCAAAAATGATGACAAATTAGCACGCACATTGATGCAACAAGATAAAATCGGTCGAAATCATGACTGGATAGTGTTGTCGACAAGACCGAATTTGAGGACGAGATGATTGAAGAATGTAGAAGAATGACTCGATGTTCGCAAATGATAAAAATCAAGTGCGTGACATAGGAGAAATGTTAATGCGACGCAAAAACCTAAAATGAGGCAATGCGCAATTGTTAAAGTATGACTTCGCAAGCGTTGCCCATTTTTGGGTGTCTACACTATGATTGCTTGCTCCAAAAACCAAACATCATTTGAACTTTCCTGAGGCACATTACGAGTCAAAAACACAGGTTTATGATTTTCTTCAGATTCCTCTGTGATGTGTGCAGATTGCTTTTTCGTCAGATTCCTCTGTGATGTGGGCAGATTGCTTGCCAGCATCTGCTTGTTTCGTCCAACACTAGTTAGCAAAATGACCATACTTTTTGCAATAATAGCACTGAACTTTTGATTTATCAAACCTCTAGTTTCCTTGTTGCCAGTTTCTATTGTTACTCCCCTTCAAGTTAGAAGGGTTCCTTTGAGATTTATCTTTAGATTCTAAATCAATTCTACTGTCTCTTTGATTAACAATTTTGACTCCTCTCCCATTGTTACTAGACCTTCCTCTGCCTCTTCCTCTGCCTCTGCCTCTAGTAACTTGGAGCTGAGTTTTGAAGGCATTGTCCGATGGATTATCATCATATCTAGTCAACCTAGACTCATGTGCAATAAGAGAGCCATTTAATTCATCAATTTGCATTCAACTGATTTCTTTAAACTCTTCTATGGGGACAACTACAACTTCAAATTTCTTTGGCAAACATTCGGACAACTTTTTCAATCACTCTCTTATCTAACAATAGTCATGATTTGAGTCATAAAGCTATCCACAGTCTCACTGCCCTTCATTTTCAGGTTCTCAAAATCTCTCCTCAAGTTCAGCAACTTGACATTCTTCACCTTGGATACACCCTGGTAATAAGTTTCAAGAGAGTCCCAAGCCTTCTTCAAACACTGCACTAAAAACCTTTGGAAATATGGTGTCATCAAAGCCTTGCTGAATAAGACCTAAGAGCTTTATTATCATTCTTTCTGTTCTTCTTCGATAGATTTCGGGCAGCATTTGATAGGGCCAACTCTGCTGCCTGGTCAACTGGTTCTGGATATCCATCAGTGACAAATCCCCAAAGATTATGAGCCTGAATTAATGTTTTCATTCTGATAGACCCAGAATCATAATTTTTCTGTCAAAATGAGAACCTGTGATTGAACGATAGTGTTTGAAGCCATTTTACTTCAACTTTCAGATAGCTATAGTCTTCATACGACAAGTAGCTGTCTCCCTGAATCACTGTGATACCAATCTGTAGGAAGCAAGGGAATAAAAACCAAAAGAGAGTGTTGAAAAAACAGAACACCAAAACAGAGTATTGAAAAAACAAAACAGAGCATATATGTTATTAAATAGAATAGAGCATGTAGATGATGCATGCTACAGCATACAAAATACTTTTATCGATTGAAAAATAACAGATACACATATAGAACTCTACAGAGTTCTTTAAAGTTCTGAGATCGCTGATCAAAAGGAATAACAACCGAGAGTTATAGACCAACATATATTTATATGCAGTATCCCCTATAGACGATGAACAAAGGCAATTTAGGAAACTTGCAATACACAACAAGTAGAATATAAGAAGATCTGATTTTCTGTCAAAAATCTGATCTTACAGCAGAGTAAGATAAGTAAATATCAGATATTAAGCAATGTCAGTCTTCATTGGCGGTAGGAGAAGGACAAAACAGAGCGTACCCTTTTCTTACTGCAGACAAATCAGATTGCATCTACAGGAGATAAGATTGTTTTCTTCTGTCGGCGACTAAGGCAGTCTTTAGCATACAAAAAGGGGATAAATTATTTCTTTATTCCAACAAGTTGCTGATGCCCAATTGGAAGCCGAAATACCTCCAAGGGACACAATATGGAGAAGTCATAGTTCTTAAATTTTCTGGCAATCAATATAATAAGTTAACCGAAGTATAAGAATCAAATAACAGAAGCAGTAATCCAGATTAATTTCTATAAAATAAACAAAAATACAAGATTTCAGTTAGCAAATTTGTGAAAAAAACATTTAACGAATTGGGACTGGATCTAGCACAAAGAAAAAACCAAATATTAATACAAATAGATGAACTGCTATATGCACTCAATTCCACTGCACGGAATTTATTAAAAAATGAAACTTAACCAATTCTCTTAAGTCAAAATTGTCCGAACCGAATGTCAACATTATTGCAAGGCAAAGGCTCTTTGTTTCAATAAAAATGGCATAATTCTTCCGCAGAAACCCTAAAAAAATATTCTTTCTCACTCTTTCATTGCCCGTGCAATTATAATGTCTGTGCAATAGAAATGGCATAATTTTTCC
>NC_081408.1:164634859-164719859 GCF_030272615.1 Cryptomeria japonica | reverse complement strand
TTAATTTATTTAAATGTGAGAGGTGGGATTTTGGGGGATTTAAATAAATATTAATTTATTTAAATGTGAGAGAATATTTAATTAAATAAATATGATTTATTTATTTAATTAATGGTCTGAATTTGGTTAAGTGAATTAAATCAAATAAATTGAATAATTTATTTAATTAATAGGAGAAGAGGGTTAAGATGAATTAATTAAATATTAATTTAATTAATTATTAATTGATGGTTAAATAATCAAATAAATACTAAGTATTCATTTAATTAAGTGGACAGATTTATGTGACTACAAAGCTAATCTTAACCGAGCTTTACTCCAAGTCATCCAAGTCCCAAATACCCATAACTTGCTATCTCTATTATCTAGTCATTCCTATATTTCCTTTATATTTAATAACTATATAGTCGTCTATATGTGTCCAAGTACAAAATATCAAAACAAATAATGTCAACTTAAGAATTCAAAAAATCAAAACAATTATCTTTCAAATATTTGCTACTACTTGCATCTTTCCCACTCCACCATGGGACACCAATGGACCAATATCCCCTACCCCCATTTTGTCCTCTTCCATGCTCGACATTGCAGAGCCACCTTCCTTTGCATCTAGATTTTTCTTTGAATCTGCACCACTGGAGTCATCTTCCCTCAGATCGTCAAGCCCCTCCTCTATTTTATATTGAACCACCCATTCCTCCTCTTCATTTATACCATTGCCAATTGGTTCAACTAAGAACCCATATGAGGTAAATCCCACAAATCTCTCAAAAAATGCTAGGTTTTTTATGAAAAATAGATTGCCTTAACTCCCAAATTGTCATACCCTAAATTGTCAACATTGGTTCTGGGAGATGACCTTCTTGGAGATCTTGACCATGAAAAAGTGATGGGGATAGGAAATAATCTAATTCCTGCCAATGTTGAGAAACACTTGGTGTAAATATCCCAAGAATTCTTTAGCAAACACTCATCCACATAGAACCTATGTTATCTCCTTCTTTATACCCATTTTTAAAACACCTCCTTTAGGTGTTTATCTGTGACCTTGCTCAAGAAGGCCATTTTCTTTTTAGTTGTCGTGAGTCTTATGGGCATATCCATGAAAAACTAGCTAGCTAAGGATAAAAACACATGCAAGGAAAGACTTTTATGTTTTAACTCATTCAAATTTCTGCCTTATATAGAAATCCCTTTCATTTAGTTGCTTGGTTGAGGCAGCTTGTCATTATTGCCTTTTATGGCTAAGATATTTCAAATATTTTGTTATATTGAAAAGACATCTTGAATATGTATTTCTCCCTCAAAACTGGCTACTTCACCTACCTATTATTCTCTGCCAATGATATCCACTTTTTCATACATTATAAATCACCTTGAGAATGTTTTATAATAAATGCACCCACTTGGGATACGAACTTACTTGCTCCCAATAAATTATTGATAGGATGTTACTTGTCATCTCACACTTCATCTCCTCGATATCTTGTTATATCTTGGTTGACAAGATATATCAACCTTGACCTCATAACCTATCACCATAGCCACATCAGACTTTGTTTGTTGTTGTGTCCACCATGTCAGCATATCCCTATTTTGTTTTAATCTTTGCTTCTAGATTGTTAATCTACAATGGAGTGTCCACTTCAACCCTATTTTCTCCCTTATTATCCATTTCATCTGCCATACTGTTACCCTCTCTCTATATGTGATTAATAGTGTACAACTTGAAGAATCTGAGTATCTCTAACACCCTGCCCAACATTGCATTTAGTCTTCAATTTAGAGTTGAACCCTTTCTGACTACATTGATCACCACTACAAAATCTCCTTCAATTTCCAGTTTTTGGATATCAAGTTCCTTGCATTGAAGTAAACCTAATAACAATGCCTTGAACTTCTCTATATTGTTGATGTATTCCTCCAAAGGTTTTTCTATTTTAGCTGCCAAGATGCCATCCCACCGATGTATGACACATCCAACCCTTGAGGCTATACGGTTGCCTCAAGCAGCTTCATCAAAGTTCAACTTGAACCAACCCCATTGAGGAGGGGACCATTTGCATTGAGCTCTATCCTAAATGCTTTCTATACCGCCTTTACCAAAGAAGGAAGGTATCTCGAGCCTATGCAAATGACCTCTTACCTTGTTCTCCCAATTAGTAAATTTAATTTTTTTGGTTAACTAGATTTCATTTCTACTATTATCAAATTTCACTATCGCTACTCCCATTTTATTTATAACTATCACCCATTCCGATTTCTTTTCTTAAAGATTCTCCAATTTCTTTCCTTCCATAGTTCCCACAAAATCAAAGAAGGACTGGCTATCTATAGCCCTCCATATAGCCCTTCTTTATTAAGATTTGGCCAACCTATGAAGTTTCTCAAGATTTCATTTGGAAGGGCCACAACCCATCCTAATTTGGCACAAAACCACCTCCAACATTTCTGTGAAAAAGGACAATTCAAAACCAAGTGATTAATTGTTTCTTCCTCCCTTTTGCAAAGAGCACACCTCAAAGGCCCAATAAAGTCAATTTTCCTAAACCATTTTGTAATAAATTTTTTTGCCTTGTAATGTTGCCCAAGAAAAAATCCCTACTTCGAGCAAACATATTTCCCCCAACAATGTTGAGTTAGAATTTCTGTTTCCTACCATTGTTTCTTGGTTATTTCATTGTATCCCTCCTTGGCATTATATCTACTCGTTTTAGCTCCAACCCACACTAATTTATCAAAAGTGTCCCTAAATACCAACATTTTATTCTTTGGAATATCTCTCAACTGATCTAGGTCTTGTCTTGGTAATGGGAGATCCTCAAAGGATTTCCATTTCCTCCCCAAGGAAGGTTCCCTTTCTTCGAAAGCCACATAATCTCGAACATGTCTACCCCATTATTCCTCCATAAAAACTAATACGATCAATATTCATAGAAGAGAATATTGTTGAATATCTGGTGTAGTAGCACCTAAGACTTAGGATTATAGTATTTTCTGAATTTTGGCTTGTACTGACCTTAGCCAAGTCAGGTAATTAATAAGGACTCTAGGAGGGTCTAAAGAGTGAGTGTGATGAGTCAAATGTAGGCCTACTTGAGTTAGTTTCTTCCTAGGTTTGCATTTTTGTACATAACTAGTGGTTTGAGTAGAAATTTGACCTTCTTGATGGTCAAAAGTGGTAAAAATTGGTATGAGCATGAGTGAGGTTTAGATTAGTCTTATGAAAGCTTAAAAATTCACGAGGAAAGACTTAGAATTGGTTTCATAGGTTGGAAAAGCAAAAAGTGCAAAATTGTAAAAGTTATCATGACAACTTTTGTCTTGAAATGATTAGCGATGGAGTTAGCGATAGAAAAACACCCTAGAATGCCTCCAAATGTGGGAAAGACTATAAGAACCTCCTCTTGCATGGTTACCAAGGTTGGAGTTTTGTTTTTGTATGATCAACAATTTGAAACTACTTATTTTTGGACTGTTTGTCACTATTTTGGCATATTTTGCTCATAATGTGAATAAAAATGGATTGAGTTTCTTTGGCATGTTTCAGAGTCATTTAGTTCATTTCAAGCTTTGTAGTTAGTGTGTGTTAGTGTTTTCATAGTTTTGTTTGCAAACAACCGGTTTTGCCTTGTATATAGCAATTTTATGTAAAATGGTTGCCCCATGAAATCCCCCTGTGATACCATCACGGCCTGTTGGGACATGGAAGGAAACCACTTTTATAGTGTGCATATGTAGGGACAAGTTCTGGAGATGAAGATTGATATGACTATCACCTTGTTCTAGGCAAGTCCAGGAGCAACCCGACTAGAGAAGACAGGGTGAAATTGGAGTGTAAAGTGAAGGGGTGAATATAAAACCACAACCAAACATTTTGGAGGGGTCCATGAAGTTCATATAGAGTTTCCTATGCAAGGAGAAGCCTTGAAAATACCATTTGATTCCCATTTCACAAACTTGACTAGTCACTGCCAGTTAGAAGGCCTAGAAACCCTTCAAAACCCTTGTTTTTGGGTTAGGGCATTGTACGGTGGGTTGAGAAACCAAAACCACTAAAATAAATTGGGAATAGGTGTAATATTGAATAAAATCAAACCTTGTTGTAGGGTCTTTTGGACCATTTTCCTCTAAGCCCTAGAAAACCGGATTTTGGAGGCCTAATAGGGGCTAATTCCTTGTAGCCCTTTTCTAGGCAAAATGGTGAAATCGGTAAGAAAGATAATGAATGCAAACCTCAGATGGAACCAAATAGTATTCAAATCATGTTAGAAGCCACCTCCACACCTCTGCAACAACTAACAACAGTAGGAGGTAAAATTGACAAATTGAAGTCAAGACAACAATGATGAGCACGTGGGAAACACCTTGAAATGGTAGGGATCCTAGTTAAACACTTGATAAAAACACCTTGAGATTGACAAGAAGCAAGCCCTAGAAGAGATTTAGAAGGGCTTGGAAGTCTTAGGTCATAACTAGACCTGGAGGTTGGTGGGATTGAGCAACACCAACTAGGTGAAGTGTAAGCAAGCTAGGTGAACCCTATCAAATTGGTATTAGAGCCTGTAAGATTTGGGCTAGGTGAGTAGATGTCCTCAGTGGAATCTATAGGAGACAATAGCATGGTGACCAATTCATAGTTGGCAAAGAAAGTGGATGATTAGGAGGAATAAAATAGACTCCTGAAGGAGAAGTTGATTGAATTGGAAAGTAAGCATGGTGAGGTTGAAACCAAGGTAGATGAAGTGTTAGTAAAGGTTGAAGGAGAAGAAGGGAAGGGTAAAGAAGTGTCAGAGATGGAAAAATTACATAAACATGATCCTATCCTAGAACAAGAACCTTTCCTAAAGGCATTGAAGGCCTTAAGTGGTAAACCACTAGAAGGATTGCCATTGTTCACTGGTAAGATGGAAACAAAAGTGGTCTTAGAATGGATAGAAGGCATGGAGAACCATTTTGAATGTGAAGGCATAACTGAAGCCCAAAGAGTCAAAGTGGCCAAGTCTAGGATGAGAGGAGATACTCTCACATGGTGGAAATTTGTGCAAGATGGGAGGAAGAAAATGGGCAAAGCACCCATCTCTTCTTGGAAAGGGATGTTAGTCAAAATCAAAGAAGTCTATCTCCCTGATGACTATGAAGTGCAAATTCATAGGAAGAGACAAAACTTAAGACAAAAAAACCTTGATGTCAGTAGTTATATAGAGGAGTTCCATAAACTTAGCCTTAGATCTCATGTAGTGGAAGAAGAGAGTCTCAAAGTTGCTAGGTACCTAAATGGTCTATGGTGGAACATCTAAGAAGAAATTAGTTTAATGAGCCTAAAGACAGTTCATCAAACCTATCAACTTGCCCTTAAGGTGGAAGAAAAACTAAAAAGAAGAGATGATTCAAGAAACAATAGGGGCAGAGGTAGAGGAAAAGACAATAGAGGCCATAGGGGAGGCTTTGGAGGAAGAATTTCTGAACAAAGAACACAAGTTGAGTCTAAACTCACTGAGAAGCAAGAAAGTGGCACTAGTAAAGGAGGATTCAATAGAGGAAGGGGGTCAAACGGTGGTTTTAGAGGAAGATCTAGTGGACAAGGTAGAGGTTCCTCATATTTTGCAACAATGAAGTGTTACCATTGCAACCAACTTGGTCATCCAGCATATAGGTGTCCAGAGAAGGGATCATCATCACAAGTTGGTGAAAGGAGAGTGAACTATCTTCAAGAAGAGACTTCAAGAAGCAAGACCTTAGAGGTTGCCTTAGAATCAGAGGTAGGTGACAACTTGATGATAAGGAGAACTTTGATAAAAGAATCGGCCAGAGAAGAGCCTAGTCAAAGAAGGTCCTTATTTAGGATCAAATGCAAGATAATGGACAAAGTTTGCAAAGTGATCATTGATTCAAGATCAACAGTCAACATTGTGTCAGAAGAGGCAATGAGTAAGCTTAAATTGAAAAGGATACCTCACAATAACCCTTATAGAGTCACTTGGTTGAACAAAGGCCAACATGTCCTAGTCACTGAGCAAGCATGGGTAGATTTTACCATTGGGAGGTATAAGGACAAGGTGTTATGTGATGTCCTACCCATGGATGCATGCCATCTTCTATTGGGAAGACCATGGCAATTTGATAGACAAGCTATTCATGATGGAGCCAAGAATGCATACTCATTCAAGAAAGATGGAGTCATATTCGAGATTCAATATATCCTTGAGGAAGGTGAAAAGAGGGCAACAAGTCTTGATGTTCTTTTGGTGAGTGAAAAATAGTTCTTGAAGACACTTGAGGAAGGTGAAGGTATAGGGTTTGCGTTAGTAATGAAGCCTAGAGAGGAAGACAAGAAAGAGAAGCTAGATTTGCCAATAGAGGTTCAAGACCTATTGAAGAAGTTCAAAGGCATAGTGAGTGATGGAAAACCAGCCACCTTACCTCCTAAAAGAACCATAAGCCATCAAATAGACTTCATTCCTGAAGCATCCTTATCTAACAAGGTAGCTTATAAAATGACTCCCCAACAAAATGTTGAGATTTCCAAGCAAATCCAAGGGATTTTAGACCAAGGCCTAATTAGAAAAAGCATTAGCCCTTGTGTTGTACCTACCGTGTTAGCCCCAAAGAAAGGTGGTACTTGGAGATTGTTTATGGATTCTAGAGCTATAAATAGGATCACCATCAGATATAGGTTTCCAATTCCTAGAATAGAAGACTTAATGGATTATTTAGGGGAAGCCAAGTACTTTACCAAGATTGACCTTAAAAGTGGATACCACTAAATTAGGATTAAGGAGGGTGATGAGTGGAAAACTGCATTTAAGACTACAAAGGGTCTTTATGAATGGCTTGTAATGCCATTTGGCTTATCCAATGCTTCAAGAACCTTCATGAGACTCATGAATGAGGTGATGAAGGACTTCATAGGTAAATTTGTGGTGGTATATCTAGATGATATTCTTATTTTGAGTAAGGATAGGGCAGATCATATTAATCATTTGCAAAATGTACTACAAAGATTGTATGATGAAAAACTAACCATGAACTTGGACAAGTGTGAATTTGTTAAGCAGGAGTTGGTTTACCTTGGGTTTGTGTTGTCTCAAGGAAACCTCAAGATGGATCCCAGCAAGGTTGAAGCCATAGTAAATTGGCCTACTCCTAAGTCAACAACAAAGGTGAGAAGCTTCCATGGACTAGCTCAGTACTATAGGAAGTTCATTAGGCAATTCAATGCTATATGTGCACCAATGTTAGATACCATTAGAGGTGGAATGAACAAGAAAATAGAGGATTTGAAACCTTGAAGGAGAAGATAGCTACTCAACCAGTGCTAGTGTTGCCTAGTTTTGAGAAACTTTTCACAGTAGAATGTGATGCAAGCAATATTGCAGTAGGTGCTATCTTAAGCCAAGAATAAAGACCAGTAGATTTGCATAGTGAGAAGATAAGTGATGAAAAGAGGAAGTATTCCTCTTATGACTTGGAACTATATGCTTTAGTGCAGGCTTTGAGGAAGTGGAGACACTATCGCCTTCCTAAGGAATTTGTAGTCTATACAGACAACCAAGCATTGAGCTTTCTAAACTCACAAGACAAACTCAGTCATAAACACATGAAATGGGTGGAGTACATGCAAACCTACACATTCATAATCAAGCACAAAAAAGGACAGTTGAATCAGGTTGCTGATGCATTGAGCAGAAGACTCTTGACAGTCCAACAAATTCAGTTGAGGAGCATAGGTGTTGACAGTTTTAGAGACCTATACCCAGAGGATGAAGACTTCTCAAATGCCTACAAGGTGTGAAAAGAATACCAAAATCATTTTCATAGTGAGTATTTTGATTTTACTTTGCAAGATGGACTATTGTTTAGAGGTGGACAACTTTGTGTGCCTAGAGCCTCAATGAGAGAAAATCTCATACAAGAGAAGCATAATGGTAGGCTTAAGTGTCATTTTGGAGTCAATAAGACTCAAGAGTTGGTTCAGAGATATTACTATTGGCCTAGGATGAATCAAGATGTGAAAAAGCATGTGGAGACTTGCATAGTTTGCCAAAAGGCCAAGGGTACTTCTTCAAATGCCGGTTTATACCAACCTCTTCCCATACCAAATAGACCTTGGGAGTGCATTAGTATGGACTTTGTAGTAGGTTTACCAAGGACAAAGAAGGGATTTGACAACATTTATGTCATTGTGGACAGATTTAGTAAGATGGCCCACTTTGTAACTTGCAAGACTACTCATGATGCATGCCAAATAACTCATTTGTTCTTCACAAAAGTGAGAAGGATACATGGTTTACCCATGAGCATTGTTTCAGATAGGGACTCAAAGTTCATGAGTCATTTTTGGAAGACACTTTGGCAAAATCTTGGCACCAACCTATCTTTTGGATCAGCCTACCATCCTCAAATAGATGGGCAAACTGAAGTGGTTAATAGGATCTTGGGGAACTTATTGAGGTGCCTTACCAAAGAGTATGGACAGACATGGGATCAAGTGCTTTCACAAGCTGAATATGCATACAATGACACAATAAATAGGACCACCGACAAGAGCCCTTTTGAAGTGGTCTATGGTGTTCACCCAAGGGGTATATTAGAGCTAAGAGACTTAGGTAATGCAACAACAAGAAGTGGATGTGTAGAAGACTTTGCTCGGTCAATGAAGGAGGTACATGAATCAGTCAAGCAAGCATTGATGGGGAACACAAGAAAAATCAAACAAGAAGTTGATGAAAGAAGGAAGAACCTACAATTTCAAGTGGGAGATCTTTTCATGGTGCACCTAAAAAAAGCAAGGCTATAGCAAGGAGTGCCTAAGAAGTTGCAAATGAGAAGGTTGGGTCCATGTGCCATTCTGGCCAAGTATGGAGAAAATGCATACAAGGTGAATCTACCAAGTGACATAGAATTGTCACCAGTTTTCAACATAGCAGACTTAGTTGCCTACAAAGGACCAATTCAAGGTTCAGATTGTAGTCACTCAGAGGTATCAAATGATGCAAACAACCTTTAACTACCAGCAAAACCAAATCCAAAGGCAGAGAAGGTTTTGAGTTCAAGAATCACCAAGAAGACAAGGCATCAAATCTATTGGGAGAACCTAATCAAATGGTAGGGTATGGATGATGAACCTACATGGGTGCTTGAGACAAAGTTTAAAAAGTTAGGCATTGATCAGAATCTAATTCCCAAGGAGGTGACATACTTTTCTTTTGTTTGGGAGAATGGTGCAGGAGCACCTAGGACTTAGGCTTATAGTATTTTATCAATTTTGGCTTGTACTGAACTTAGAAAAGTTAGGTACTTAATAAGGACTCCAGGAGGGTCCAAAGAGTGAGTGTGATGAGTCAAATGTAGGCCTAGTTGAGTTAGTTTCTTCCTAGGTTTGCATTTTTGTGCATAAGTAGTGGTTTGAGTAGGAAATTGACCTTATTGATGGTCAAAAGTAGTAAAAATTAGTATGAGAATGAGTGAGGTTTAGATTAGTCTTAGGAAATCTTAAAAATTCATGAGGAAATACTTAGAATAGGTTTCATAGGTTGAAAAAGCAAAAAGTGCAAAATTGTAAAAGTTGTCATGACAACTTTTGTCCTGAAATGCTTAGGGATGGAGTTAGGGATAGAAAAATTCCCTAGAATGCCTCCACATGTGGGAAAGAATATAAGAACCCCCTCTTTCATGGTTACCAAGGTTGGAGTTTTGTTTTTGTATGATCAACAATCTAAAACTACTCATTTTTGGACTGTTTGTCACTATTTTGGCTGATTTTGCTCATAATGTGAATACGAATGGATCAAATCCATTGATCCAATAGTGGATTGAGTTTCTTTTGTGTGTTTCAGAGTCATTTAGTTCATTTCAATCTTTTTAGTTATTGTGTGTTAGTGTTTTCATAGTTTTGTTTGCAAACAACCAGTTTTGGCTTGTATATAGCAATTTTGTGTAAAATGGTTGCCCCATGAAAACCGTCTGTGCTACCATCAAAAATTGTTGGGAAATGGAAGGCAACCACTTGTAAAGTGTGCACATGTAGGGAAAATTTTTGGAGATGAATATTGATATGACTGTCACCTTGTTCTAAGCGAGTCCAAGAGCAACCCGACTAGAGAAGACAGGGTGAAATTGGAGTGTAAAGTGCAGGGGTGAATATAAAGCCAAAACCAAACATTTTGTAGGGGTCCATTAAGTTCATACATAGTTTTCTATGCAAGGAGAAGCCTTGAAAAGACCATTTGATTCCCATTTCACAAACTTGACTAGTCATTGTCGGTTAGAAGGCCTAGAAACCCTTCAAAACCCTTGTTTTTGGGTTAGGGAATTGTACGGTCGGTTGAGAAACCAAAACCAATAAAATCACTTGGGAATAGGTGTAAGATTGAATAAAATCAAACCTTTTTGTAGGCATTTTTGGACCATTTTCCTCTAATCCCTAGAAAACCGGATTTTGCAGGCCTAATAGGGGCTCATTCCTTGTAGCCCTTTTCTAGGCAAAATGGTGAAATCGGTAAGAAAGCTAATGGATGTAAACCTCAAATGGACCCAAATGGTTTTCAAATAATTTTAGAAGCCACCTCCACACCTCTGCAACATCTCACAATAGTAGGAGGTAAAATTGACAAATTGAAGTCAAGACAACAATGATGAGCACGTGGGAAACACCTTGAAATGGTAGGGATCCTAGTTAAATAATTGATGAAAACACCTTGAGATTGAAAATAAGAAAGCCCTAGAAGATATTGAGAAGGACTTGGAGGTATTAGAGCATAAATAGACCTGGAGAGTTGGTGGAATTAAGCAACGCCAACTAGGTGAAGTGTAAGCAAGCTAGGTGAACCCCATCAATATCCTCCCCATTAGTCATGCAAAAAAAAAAACACTCCTACCATCTACTATATCCCATGTTAGTTAATCCATGATGATGCCTGTACACTTCAACATAAAATTCTATACTCTAGAGCCTTTAGGTGGGTTAGCTATTCTAAAAATTCCACTAGGAGTATTTCCTACCAAATATTTTCCTTGTAATTAAGATGTGGGTTTTCATGCATCTTCCAAACTAATTTAGCTCCCAATGCTTTGTTCTGCTAGCTTTCATTTATCAACCCTAGTCCTCCTACCTCTTTAGGCTTACAAATTTTATCCCATGTAATCAATGCTAATTTTTTCCTTTCAGTCAACTCTTGCTAGTAAAATTGTCTCATTTTCTTAACCATTTTGGATTGGGCCCTGGTTGATAGAGTCAGGCACAAAAATTAAATATATAGGTGATGCTGATAACATTGTTTTCAACATGGTCACTCTTCCAACCCATGTTAGTCATTTACCCCTCCATGAAGACATTTTCTTATCCAACTTTTCATCAATTGGGTTTGAAACCTTGGTTTATCTAATTACTTTATCCAAGGGAAGTCCCAAATAGGTGCAAGGTAGTTGCCCTCTCATAAACTCTAATATATTTAATATTTATCCTTCCAAACTAGACTGAATGTAAAAGAAGAACACTTCTAACTTCTCCTAATTGATCAACTGCCCTGATGCCTTTGAGTATTGGTTTAGGAGCCTTTTAAAGCTTGTTGCCTCTATTTTTGTCCTTGCACTTAGAAGCATAGTATCATCAACAAACTGTAGATGTGTGAAAACTAAAACAACATTAGTGATTCTAATCGCTCTAACTATTCTGATCTCTTGGGCCTTCTTAAGGGACCTTCTTAGAGCCTGAACCATGATTATAAATAAAAATGGAGAGATTGTATCCCCTTGCCTTAAACCTCTATATGTTTCAAAAAAACCTTCAAGAAATCCATTGATAATGATAGAGAGCCTAGGTTTGGAGATGCAAAAAAAGACCAAATTTATCCACCATCTGTTGAAGCCAAAGGTTTCCAAGCATTTACATAGAAAACTTCAATCCACTTTGTTGTAAGCTTTTTTAATAGCTAATTTGACTAGCATACATGGTAGTTTGTTGTTTTGAATGGAGTGAATAACTTCTTGAGCTATTATGACCCCATCAAGTATAGTCTGCCTTGGCACAAATCCTAATTGTTCTTCAGAGATGATATCTGGCAATACTTTTTTCAAGCTATTATCCAAGGCTTTGACCAATATTTTATAAATTGTATTGCAAAGAGATATCGGTCTAAAATTCTCCATTCCTAAGACACTTTCCTTTTTAGGGATAAGCACTATGAAGGTGTTATTAATTTCTCTAAGGAATATCCCTACATTTTTTCCAGCTTCTAAGGCTTCTACTAATTATTTCCCAAATATATACCAACACTTCTAATAAAAGCCTGCTAGGAATCCATCTGGTACAAGTGCTCTGTATGGATGAAGTTGATGTAGATCTGCTTCAATCTTTGATTCTAAAAATCTTGTTGACAACAATCTATTTTTCTCATTGAGACAATTTTGGGTATATTTTTTCACTAGAGCCGATTGATCTAATAAATTCGATCCTTCCCAATTGTTGAGTGTGTTTCTAAAGAAAGAATCTCCTTCCCAATAAATCTCCTTTGGCTCTTCTATGATTCTTCTATCTTACTTTAGTGTTAGTATGAAAACACAATTGTTTTTGATCTCCCTTTCCTAATCATATCTTGTTGGCATTTTTGATGTTTATGTTGTGATTGTCATTGATGGACACACACTTGCATTAAAATCCTCTTTATATGTATGAGTTAGAGCACAACCAGTATTTGTTCCAACCGTTATGTTGTATTATAGTCTTTAGACTATTGATGTTTTGCAGAATGTGTTTCCCGGTCTAAAATGGCATGTTGACCTCAAGTCGTACGAGGGATTAAAGCGGCATAACACATTTCGACCAGTCTTCATTTTTGTCAAATCGGCAACCGGTATTTTGTATGAACCGGTAATACTCGGTGATGAGTTACTAATCGACATTTTGTGATGAGTTATCAATCCACCAATTGTTTGACGGTGCCAACACAGTGGCTGTGCTTCTTGTGTCATGTTACTGAGTATGTCTAGATTCATTGAACCTAGGAAATTGAAATGAAATCCTATTGGACCGACATGAAATCAGACTCCTTTAAAAGGACATCATTTTTGGGGTTTTAGGTTGTTGCTGAAAGGATTTATGTTGTGACTAGGGTTTAAGGTGGTTGAGGAGTTGAAAAGAATATGAATGTGTGGAAGACTAAAGTAATGCAGGAGTGCATTAAGAACGAGCTATCAAGGATCTAACTGAGTAGTTCATACTATTAGATAGATCAAACACTTGTTGATTAATCACATCTTTGACAAGTCTGTAGCCCTTAACTGGGTAGGCCCAAAAGCCTTTTGTAAAATCTTCTAACAAGGTGGTTCACCTTTGTGAATCTAAAATCCTCTAGCAAGGTAGTCCTTGATCGGACTTATCTCCTAACAGAGACTGAGATTCCTAATAGGATATGTTTTGGTGAAGAATATTGTAAGACCTTAACCGGTCTGACCTTAACCGGTTTGACCTTAACCGATCTGGTTTCTATTATGCAGACAGTGACTTGTGAGTTCCATCTCACCGCGGTTTTTCCCATTTGGGTTTCCATGTCAAATATCTTGTGTTATGGTTGTATTGCTTTTGTGGGCGAATGCTTTATTTGCATTTTGGTTTTCTTGTGTGATAACCGGTCTATCTGTTAAGCTGTCTTACCAATTTATCTTTAGACTGTTTAAGTGTTTAAGTGCAGTGTTTTTCAGTATACTAATTCACCCCCCCTCTTAGTATTCATCAATTGGTATCATAGCCTACCTTTCTATAAGTTTAACCACTTGGAAAGAGATATGGGGGAATACACCTTGAGAGAACTTACTCAATGGCTCACTTAGTCTGAGCAAGCCTATGATGATCTTATGGTGAAATACAAGGCATCTCAAGCAAAAAGGAGAGAACATGTAGAAAAGCTGATGGAGCTATCTGAAAATAGTTCTGCAAATGAAGTAGATATGGAAGCCCTAATTATAGAAGTAAATAAGTTGAATGAATCAAACTCCAACCTGAGAAAGAAGTTGGAAGGACTAACTATCTGAATGTGTCAAGAGCTTGAGAATCAGAGAAAAACTGAAGACCTAGTGAAAGAAAGAGATTGTGAGATCTCCAAGTTGAAACAAGAGATGAGTGCCCTAAATGCTCAACTCCATGCAAGCAAGGTGGAAAAGGAAGACATGCAAGGAGAACTGAACACTACCATCTCTGAGAATGAAAACCAGTTGGAAACAAATGCTGCTATTTCCAAAGAACTCTTTGAGTCAAAGGAAATACTTGCTAAGTTCAGCAAAAGTACTGTCAAGCTAGAGCAAAAGCTTGAGTCGACTAGACCGGTAAAGAATACCAATGGACTTGGTTTCTCTAGACATGAGGAAGGAGAATCCTCAGGAACAAATGCTGAAGCATCAAAGAAGCAACCGACATTCAAAGGAAAAGGTAAGCAAAAATTCAAACCTATTTGCTTTAACTATCTTAAAGAAGGACACACTGCCAATGTATGTAGGAGCAAAGCCTACAATAATTTTCCTTACTTTATTAACAATGTACCTAGATCCAATAAGTTCAATGGTCATTGTTATGCATGCAACAAGTTTGGGCATAGAGCATTTGAATGCAGGTCTGTGATGAATAACACTGGAAGATATCCTCAAAGGACCCAAGGAATTGGTCCTGAACCTTTTGTGAACTGGAACCACAACTAGTTTAATGTCTTTAATCATCAGCCAAGAAGCGGTGGCCATCAAGCGGTAACTGGATGGAGAGCAAATTGTATGATCTGTCATGATCATGGTCACACTACTGCAACATGTAGAAGGAAGAATGGAAACATGAACAATGGACCTTGGAGAGCACCTAGATTGGTTTGCTATCACTGCAACAAACCAGGTCACATTGCAAGATTCTGTAGAAGTAGAAAGAGTATATCTGATGATATACCAGTCACTCAGGAAGGAGGAATTGATGTTGAAACAGTTTAAGCAGACATGAACAAAATCTGGAAGAGGAAACCAGTAATGTTGGAAGAGGAACCGGTATCTGCACCTAGTGTGGAAATATTAGAACCGACAAACTAAGCCTCAAAAGGCTTAGGGGGAGCAAACGACGAAATGTTCTCAAACCCCCAGTTTATACCGGCAAAAGACCTTAACCGGTATATGATACCTATCACTTGGCAGAAGATTGAAAATGGTAAAAAGGCAAATTAGGGTTTATACCCTGATGGAGGAGCATTAATGATGGTAGGTGAGGACTATGTTTAAAAGCATTTTTGAAATCATTTCTCACTATCAGTTTTTGAGCGAAGAAAAGTTTTTCAAAGAGCAAAGTGACGAAAAGGTGGTTTGAGCCGAGATTTCAAGAAATTGACAAATCGCGAAGTAGATTCCAATTCAAATTGCAAATAGTCAAGTGGAGAACACAAAGCGGTGATTCAACAACCGACGGAGTGTGGAGTAAAGGAGAATCAGAAAGCCCTAAATTCGCATTTTAAAGGTATTTATTGAGTTCTTAAAATATTCTACAATGGCTTCCGCATCTCATACCAGTTCTAGTGCATCCATTGAGTCTGAAAGTTTCATTTAAAGGAAGTCAAAGTATAATGCCCTATCACAAGTTCCGGCTGGAGTGATAGTAGAAGAGGGAATTTCTGATTATATTGATTGTAAACTTGAAGACCTAGGGTCTCTAGCTATCCATACCCAACTAGGTCTGTTTTGTGGACAAGATAAGATGATCAAACCGGAGTATAGTATTCTGGAGAAGAAGAAACTCCACAATGTTGTTTACTTCCTGGAGGACTTTATAGAAGATCACATAAGGATTATTCTGAGCAGGGTCCATGGTGACAAAATGTACTTGAAGAGGATGCATGATATCACGCCACAGGCAATTCATGTAGTCACCGGTTTCTGCAACATAGGGGAAGTATCGGCCCTAAGGACAGTTAGCAAAACTGAGATGTCCAAGCTCACTGGTTCAGTGAGTGACTCACAGGGCATGACTGTAAATTCAATCAAGGATGATCTGGTTAAGTATGCCTGCATGGTGATAGGCTACCGGACATTCTCAGCCAGCAGAATCAACTCCGTATCTACTGCAGCGGTAAATGCCACTTACCGAATATGAAGGAGGATGCATCATTTGATCTGTGCACCGGTATGCAGAGAAAACTCCTGCTGAATCTAAAGGTGATCAAACAGGACAATGCACTTAGGTTCAAGTTTGGACAACTACTTGTTGGGTTGTTCTTCTATTTCCAAGGCTACTTCCTAGGAGTAGGAGATGTTTAGTGGTCTGGTGACCAACCGGTAACCAAGCAAATCAAGGAAAGAATTGAAGCACTTGGAACCGGTTACCCTGATATTTTGAACAAGTATTTCGATGAGTTCAGAAGGAAGATGAGCCAAAGAGTGAGGATCTCAGGTGACATCGTCAAGAAATATGAAGATGACATCCATTTCACCATCTAGGTGGACAAATGCATAATGGAGGTTGTTGAGCCTAGAATGGAAGAAGTGGAGCCAATGGGCTATGAGGTGATGTATGACATGCTGGAAGGGTATGCCTCTACCCTTATTGCCTCAAAGCTTGATCCTAAGGCGAAGAGAACCGACACCTACCTAGAGAGGTTAGCACCAGCTAAGGAACCACCAACAATGAAAGAAAAGGAACTAGCAAAGAAGAAGGAAAAGGCAGTGCCTGCAACATCTGCACCGGTTACTACTGCAACTCCAAAAGTGACCAAGAGGTCACCAGCTAAGAAGAAACCAGAAGCTGCACCGGCTAAAGTGTTCCAGAGAAAGAGGAAGACAAGAAGCAACTCTCTAGACTCAAAAGAAACTATGTCTGAGGAGCAACATAAAAAGGTGAGACAAATAAGAGAGAAGACATAGACTGAACCGACATCTTCAACACCGATAAATATAGATATCTCCTCCTATAAACCTTTGACGCATTGTCAAAGAACAATAAAGAATATTAGGAGAAAAGTGTTAAATGACTTGAGTGTTTCGATGACTTCAATGAGGATGAAAAGGAAGCGGTTGAAAAGGAAATAATTCAGTATCTGTGTAGTAATGACCGGTCGCCCTCAGAGATTAAGTCTCAGACACCGGATTCTTTATATATATCATTAGATAATAGATGGCGCATTGCCATAGAGAAAGAACAGGAAATTAGGGAAAAAGTTTTTGCACAGTACTTTCCCAACCTGTCAAATTCTGAATTGTATGATGTTATTGACCAAAATAAAGGACTCTTCTTCACTAGAAAAAGAAGACTCTGGCTATTAGAAGGTAGAGTTGCTGATGTCAAAAAGGACACCCATTTGTTTATGCAAACTGCTGTCCAGACTCATAAAACACGTTTGGCCAATCGACAAGTAGAAGAAGAACCGATTATATCCAAACTGGATGAAGCATTTGATGATGAAGGAAATCCGATTATAGAACCAATTGACACTATTGATGTCGATGCACTAGATGTAGAAGATGTCACTCAGGACATACCTTCTGAGGGAACAAGACAGGTGCAATAGGCCGAACAGGGCAGTGAGCAAGCCGAGGACAGATAGGAAGTGGCTAAGGAATAGGCAGAGAAGAAGAAGAGGGATGAAGATGAGAAAAAGTGGAAATAGGAAGAGAAGAGAAAAGAGGAAGAGGAGAAAAGAAAAAATGAAGAGAAAAATAAGCAAGAAGATGAGAGGAAAAAGAAAGAAGAAGAGGATAGGGAAGAAAAGAAGAAGAAGGAAGAGGAAGATAAAGAAGAAGGAAAAGCGGAAGGAAGAAGAAAAGAAGAAGAAGGAAGAGGAAGAGAAAGAAGAGGAGAAGAGGAAGGAAGCTGAGAGGAAAAAGAAAGAAGAGGAAGACAAGGAACAAGAAAATAAGAAGGAAGCAGAGAAAAAGAAGAAGGAAGAAGAAGACAAGGCATCAGAAGTGGTGAAGAGCACACAGATGGAGACTCCGAAGGCAACTGGGAGTCAAGCCAAACCGACTGATATCACCAGTCCTATTGATCTCTAGTCTGCAAGTGAATCGGAGCTAATGCAGAGCATCAAGGTTGCAAAAGAGCGCCTTGAAATCATTCGAAGGAAAAAGGAGCAAGATATAATTCAAGCGGCTGTAGACACCCTTACCGGTTTGATCCTCGGTACCAATCTTCCCAACACTGAATCATCACTAGCAAAGCTTAAGCTACTATGTATAGTAATGGATGATCAGGTGTAGAGCCTGGAAGAAGTAGCTGAAGCAAATATCAAGAAAGAGAATCAAAAGGCTCTTAACATTGCTCTGGTGAAGAAGTTGAATGAACTCCGGTCTAAACTGCTGAAAGACCAAAAGGATATAAGGGACGCTTTGGATGAGGGAAATCTGCTACTAAGCAAAATCTATCAACCCCATCTATTCTACGATGATGTGCTAGCTCAGAAGCAAAAGCTTCAAATGGACTTACAGTCTTAGTTGAGCACATTTAAGCCACCTTATGATTCCTTTGCAACCTATGGGCAAACCATTCACCGGTTTCACATCCAGTCAGCCAAAATGGAGCAAAAGATCAGCACACGGTCTAGAGATTTGCAGGAGCTCTAACTGGTTCTACTCCCATGATTGCAAATTCTTTATAAGTGTTATCTGAACCTGGATGCCTTGACAGTTACGCAGGAGATGAGCACAGTTGATGCCATGGAAGAACAGGTCTCCCAAATGCAAATAGAGAAAGAAGTGGCCACCTCCCTACTTGAGTCCTAGTCTCTTTCCATGAAGCAATTCTTGCAGGACTATGCCTTATTGTCATAAACTTTTATTTTTTTCAAATGGAAACAGGGTTGTTTAGTGGTACTTTGTCATTGTTGGCAAAGGGGGAGAAGAATTCTATTTGAAGCAATATTTGGTAATCAAATTTTGATTATATGCTCTGTAGATCTCAATGTTTATGCTCTTTATGCAAAATTGTTATGCATTGTATTGTCTAAGGGATAGTGTATATGCTCAGGGGGAGCAATTTTGCTAACGACATGATTTTGTTGTAAAACACTTAGATGTCAAAATTTTATTTTCCTAAGTGTTGCCATCAATGCCAAAGGGGGAGATTGTTGGCATTTTTGATGTTTATGTTGTGACTGTCATTGATGGACACACACTTGCACTAAGATCCTCTTTATATGTATGAGTTAGAGCACAACTGGTATTTGTTCCAACTAGTATGTTGTATTATAGTCTTTAGACTATTGATGTTTTGTAGAATGTGTTTCCTGGTCTAAAATGGCATGTTGACCTCAAGCGGTACGAGGGATTAAAGCGGCATAACACATTTCGACCAGTCTTCATTTTTGTCAAACCGGCAACCGGTATTTTGTATGAACCGGTAATACTCTGTGATGAGTTACCAATCGACATTTTGTGATGAGTTATCAATCCACCGATTGTTTGACGGTGCTGACACACTGGCGGTGCTTCTTGTGTCATGTTACTAAGTATGTCTAGATTCATTGAACCTGGGAAATTGAAATGTAATCCTATTGGACTGACATGAAATCAAACTCCTTTAAAAGGACATCATGTCTGGGGTTTTAGGTTGTTGCTGAAAGGATTTATGTTGTGACTAGGGTTTAAGGTGGTTGAGGAGTTGAAAAGAATATGAATGTGTGGAAGACTGAAGTAATGCAGGAGTGCATTAAGAACGAGCTATCAAGGATCTAACTGAGTAGTCCGTGCTATTAGATAGATCAAACACTTGTTGATCACTCACATCTTTGACAAGTCTGTAGCCCTTAACCGGGTAGGCCCAAAAGCCTTTTGTAAAATCCTCTAACAAGGTGGTTCACCTATGTGAATCTAAAATCCTCTAGCAAGCTAGTCCTTGATCAGACTTATCTCCTAACAGAGATTGAGATTCCTAACAGGATCTGTTCTGGTGAAAACATTGTAAGACCTTAACCGGTCTGGTTTCTATTCTGCAGACAGTGACTTGTGAGTTCCATCTCACCGTGGTTTTTCCCATTTGGGTTTCCACATCAAATATCTTGTGTTATGGTTGTATTGCTTTTGTGGGTGAATGCTTTATTTGCATTTTGGTTTGCTTGTGTGATAACCGGTCTGTCTATTAAGTTGTCTTACCAGTTTATCTTTAGATTGTTTAAGTGTTTAAGTGCAGTGTTTTTCGGTATACTAATTCACCCCCCCTCTTAGTATTCATCATATCTCTCTAGACTTTTGTCTCCAAAAGACCTCTTCCTTTGCCAACACCTCTTCATAATCCCTTAGTAGCTCCTTTTCTCTCTCAAATCTCCTCTAATCCATTCCATGCTTAATTACTTCTGAATTCAATTCCTCCAACTCATCCTATACTCTATTCATAGTTGAGAAAATCTTTTTGAAATGCTCCCAGTTTCACTTAAGAAGTTCTTGCTTCAAAGTCTTCAATTTTGAGACAAAACAAAAGAGTTTTGATCATTTGAATTGTTCCTCTTTCTAGCATCCTTTGACCACCTCAAAGAATTTATTGTCCTTCATCCACATCTTTTCAAATTTAAATGGGAAATTTATTGGGTTTTTCCCCTTATGATGGTCAATAATACTAGAAAATTGTCCAACCCTACAATGAGTTTCTATTGAAGACTTCATCTCCTAATGAAATACCAAGAGATATCCCTTGAAGAAAAACCTACTCAACAATCAGATATTGTTGCTGCTAGGATGTGTTGTTGTCATTGATGTCAATATATTCCCATGTTTTGGTGTTGTAGAGAATTATCTTGGTGATTTGATAATTGGAGTGAGTTGATCTGGTTGGTTTATCTATTTTCTATGTTTAATCAAATAGAGATACTTCATTCTTTATTGATTTCATGATGCTATGTGATGATTTGATTGAGTTGTGGATTTCGGTATGGAGATTGGTTTTTAGTGTTCAAGGCTATAGTGTTCTTCATTGTGCTCTGGTATGATCATATCTTGTGTTGCGGATTTGGGAGAGTGTTTGGGATGTTGATGCGTATCTTCATTTCAGATGGTTCGTGATTTGATGCTTTGCAAGCTATCCTTCTTGTTCGAGTTGTTGTTGTTAAGTGTTCTTGAGTGCTAGCGTGTTGATTGATGAAGATTTAATTAAGTGGTGTTGGTGCAACAATTGTGGATGATTCTAACACGCTTGTTGGTATTTCTTAATCATGTACTATTTGTTTTGATGGTCCACATTGATCATTGTGCATGTTCTTGATGATCTTATGAGTCCGGTGAGATTCTTCATGTTATGCGATATTTTAGGTGGTGTAAAATGTTGCAGTTGATCTTGGCGAGATTTACGATGGTGGTGTGCATTCAAGGAGTTGATTTAGGCCTATGCTATGTTGTTTATGACATTGTATTGGTTTGGTGGTTGATTTATGTATCATGTGATGTAATTTTGTAATTAGGCATTGAGGGTTTCACCAACCTTGTAGTCAAGGTTGATGATTTGTATAAATGGGTGTGATATTCATGTAATTTGGGTGTTGGTGTTAATTTTGCATTATCAGAGAGTGGAGTATGTGCAATCAAGTGAATTCATCTTTCGGTGTGGTGTATTGAGCAGAGATTGTTGCAAGGTAGACATATGAGCTTAACTAAAACTGTCATCAGGCATTAGCAAATATTTTTGTTGTTCATCTTTGTCGGATTGTAGTCCGAATATCTTTGTAAGGTAGTGAACCTTCACTAAGGGTTGTAGCCTTCAGGTTCATTATAATTTGAGCATTGAGCTCTAGGCAATGTGCATAAATGCATGTGCATTCCCCATTGTAATATTTACACATACTACTGTATAGTGTCATCTTATTGTGGGTAGGTTCCCACTGTGGTTTTTTCCTTGACCAAGTTTTCCACATAAAAAATATTTGGTGTTATGTGTGTTGTTGTTATTGTTGTTATCTTTGTTTCTACTACAATTGATTATTTCTGAGATAGTGCTTAATTTGTTTAATTCGGTGAAAACTGATTCAACCCCCACTCTTAGTTTTTCTTCCTTGCTATTGCCAATAAGTGGTATTAGAGCTAGATCCTTAGGAAGAAACTTAACTGCTTGAGGAGATCCGAGATGGCAACCTATGTGTTCAAGAAGGAGAATCCTAGATTTGATGGAAATAATTATATTGTATGGAAGGACTGGATGTAAGTTCACTTGAAGTGTATTGGAGAATATTATTGGAAGATTACTAAGAATTTCTGCAATGTTCCTATGAATGGACTGGTTACTGCTGATGAAAGAAAGGAAGCTAAACATAATATAAGAGCTAAGGAAGCATTGCTGAGTGCCTTGACCGATTCAGAGATGACTAATGTGATGGGACTTTAGATAGCACATGAGATATAGAAAAAGTTAGAGATCTTGTATGAAGGAATGCACAAGTTAAGGTTACTAAACTATAGAGTTTGAAAGAAAAGTATGAGACATTGAATATGGGAGAAGATGAGAACATAACATCCTTTATGGTTAAAGTGAATGAACTTGTTATGAACATTAGATGTGCCAGTGGAACTCTAGAGGAAGATGAGATTGTTGCTAAGGTGTTGAGATCCTTGCCTTTTGCATACAAAGCTAAAGTTGTTGCTATTGATGAGATCCGAAGTGTGACTACTATGACAAGAGACATGTTGGTTCGTAAGCTAGCTACATTTGAGTTGAGAAAATTTGGAGAATCACATGGTAAATCTAGAGTAGTCATCAATCAGCAATATGAAAAACATGTCACCCTGAATTCTTCTTACTTTTGTAGGACCACACAAATCAGTATGCACAAGCTCCAATAATCCATTAGATCTCTTATGTCGGTGATCTATTCATTGCTTCGATCTTACAAACATGATTTATAGAATGAATAACCATGCAAAATGTTCCATTGGATAGATGACCTTGAAATCATACAAAATCTTTAAGTGCAATTTCCAATGTAACAATGGTTCTTTGTTCCTTGATCTTGTAACATGTTTCCCATGTGTGTCTAGGTTCAATGAATCTGGTAACACATTTCACTCGGTGTGTGTTGACTCGGTATATCATTTTTGTTGCTCGATAGACATAGAGTGTTACTCGGTATACAGCTCGGTGTATACTGGGCTCTGTAACTGCTTACTTCTATAACCGAGTGCTCTGTGCTTACTGACTGAATATTTTGGTAGTAGTAACCGACTAGAGTATATAAAATGACTTTGGATATAAAACTAATGGCAACTTAATAAGTAGTAACAATCTCCCCTTTTGACATTAGTTGAGATGTTTGACAAAACTCCTTTTTCAAAGTCATAACTCAAAAATCTATATACTTACAAAATTTTGACAAAACTAATAGTAAATACATTTAGTCAATAAAATGGAATATTCAGATATACTCCCCTTATCAATATACTGTACAAAACTCTGATTTTACATGCTCGATGATCAATGTTCTGGATTAACTGCTTGGTTGTCACTGCTCGGTTCATTGTCAAAATTAACTGTGCATTTGGATACTCTGATATGCTCGGTATACTCCCCTTGTATACTACACTCCCCCTTTGGTACTTTGATACTATATTCGCCCTTTTTGACAGGCATCAAAACTTAGTTACCATTCGGTGGTGGTAACTGGTCAAAAATGGATTTATACTTTGTCTTTGCATCGGTGAGAGTGGCAGAGAGGCCATCCTTGACACTATCCATTAGTGAATTCTGAGTGGTAATGCCAACTAATAGTGAAATTAGGCCATCTAAGGTGCTTCCTTCTAGCTGAGTGGATAGGGAGGTAGCCTTATTGATCTGCTCTTGAATGGAGGACAAGTGTAGAATGAATAAGGTTTGAAGAGTCATAATATCCATCCTTATTTGGTGCTCTTCATTCCTAAGTTCCAATTGTTGAGCCATGAGCTTTTGTAACTTTGTATAGAACTGCTGAATAGAAAGGGGCTCAGTGGTCAACTTATTTGAGAGATCGGTGATCTCTTTCTCAATCACTTTTGTTTTATTTTTAATATCTTTAATGAATAAAGAGAATGTACAGAGTTTCTGAAATAAATAAAGAATGTGCTTGAGTTGAGGGGACAACTCAGCAATAAATTTGACAAGTTTAACTTTACCAATAGCTATAGCCTTCTATACCTCTTCAATCATTTTAGCAGTGAGCTCTTTGTCCTTTAACTTGCTCAAGTATTCAGATGCATCTACTCTAGATGTCTCTATTTTAGTTAGGAGTTCATCCAGTTGAATATGGATGGCAATATCTTTTGTCACTGTTGCTTCAAGTAGCATATCTATTAACAGTGCTTTCACTTTCTATAGTACTTTATTTTTCTTTTGAATATCCATTTATTTTTCTTGTTCGGCTTTGGCTTTGCATAGTTCTCTGAATTCAATGAGTGCTTTCCCTTTTAATTTGGATATATCTACATTTGGCAACACTATGGGTTTTGACAAATCAACTTTGAAGCGATGTTTCTTCATTTTCTTTTCTTTACCTTTCACCGATTGAACTAAGACAAGGGTCTGAGAGGGTTGTTGACTCTTGACAGGTTGCTCGGTAGAGGCAACACTTTGGTCAATTGCTTTAGCCTCTGTAGTTTCCTTTGGTGCCTCAGTGCTTGGTGTCTCAGTTGTAACATTTTTAGTGCTAGAAGGAGCTTGAGAGGTCTATTCCCTGGTGGCTTGAGAAGTAGCTTCTCCTTCTGTAGACTTGTTATCCTCTGTTCCTTGTGTAGTATCTTGAGGGGCCTCGGTTGAAACAGGCTGATTGACCGGAGGATAGGGCTGAACTTGTTCCAAAACTGACTCACTGGATACAAGTTGAGCATAAGCGTTCCCTTCTATCATTTCCTGTTTAGGTGCCTCGGTGTCCATGATATCCTCATCAATCTGTATAGTGGTAGTAGGGTCTTGCTCGGTGACATCAGGATCTTGCTCGGTGACATCAACTATTTCAACTTCAACTTGCTCACCAGCATTCTTGATGCGAAATATTTCCTGCCACTTTTCCTTGGTCTCTTTCTCTACTTCCAGATAAAGTCCATTCATCAATTTTAAGGCTCTTTGCTTGACTAGGAAGGTTTTGTGGTAGTTTTTCAGATGTTCTTTGATCTTATCTACTGACATGTCTGGAAAGAGATGTACCTGACTTCTTTCTCTCATCTTCTTTTCTAAGTCCATGGCATATGTCCACCTGTTATCAATATGCACATACAATTCTTTTGGAAGAGAATTAGTTACTTCCAATGGGACCAATCAGAATTTCAAAAGAGTGCTGACTATGACTTCTTCAATTTGTCTCTTTTCTACATCATTCCTAGATTCATACTTAACATACATAAATGATCCAAATCCACCATATTGCTTCAGATTAGCACAAAATTTTTCAACACTATGTACATTATCCTTTTTACTCTTGACAATCTGAAATTTACTTTTGTCCTCAGATTCAGTGTCACTGGACTCTTTAGCCAAAATGAGTCTCCGAGTAGATTTCTTATATGTTTTTGTTACCTTTGGTGCGGCAACATTCTTTAGTTTCTTATTCAATGATGCTGCAGTTGATCTTGTGTTAGGTCGCTTTGCTGGAGGAGTCGGTGATACCTCTGATGTATCCTGTTTCTTTCTTTTTAGAACTTTCCCTTTAGGCAATTCGGTGCTCAATGTAATAGCTGCCTCTTGGGCTTCAGATTCTTCCTCAGTGATGACTAGAGTTCCCTTGACAGGTGTGGAGGAAGAACCTTCTCCAAATTTCTCCGTTAAGGCCTTGATCATTTTTGTTGCTTTCCTTGTAGCCTTGGGTACTACAATGCTCATCTTAACTTTCTCTTTCACTTCTTCATGTGTACCATATCTCAGCTCGGTAGCACACCTTGGTAATGTAAGAAAAGCATCTATCTGCTATTGTGTGATGTCAAAATCAATCTCATAACCCATAGGTGGCAAAGATTGAGTTCTCGGTTCCACAACATTAACATAGTAGTAGTCCGTGTCTACTTCAAAGCATATGTCATCTTTGTATTTTTCCACTAACTTGGGTGGAATTCTGTACCTGTTATGCATCTTTTCTTGAAACTTGCTAAAGTAATCATCCATAATATCATTAAAATTATCACCTAGCTTCTTGATGAAGTCATTGATTTGATGGGTGATTGGTCGGTGTAGTTCCCAAACAACATTACCGACTGATGGAAATAATTTCTCAAAATAGAAAAACATACATACCAAAAGTGATCCAAACTTTAGTGTATTAGCCGAGTTGTTCTTCTTTGGCTTCCTTATGGTATTGAGATTCTCAAACAAGTTTTTCAACAATACTTCGCACAAATCAATTTTCATGCCTTTCTTCACAATTTTATATGCTAAGTCGACTGCTGCATAGGGTACACTATTTTCCCTTGCCGATTGGAAGAAACAATAACCTATTACTCTAATGGCAAACTTCAGCTCTACATCTGTGACATTGTTCAATTTCAGTCCTCTGCAATTAGATTCAACTCCGGTTAAACTGATTAATTCCTTCTGTGATATCATTTTCTGAGCTCGGGCATGATCATAAATAGGGTAACCGGTGATCAAATGAATGATTTCCTTGGTGATTTTGAATGGTTGCTCTGCTAACCACATGAAATCATCATGAATTTTGCTCAAAACAAACTTAACCCACTGGGGTTTGAATACACAGGGATAGGTTAGGGCTTCAATCAATCCCTTGATTTTAATGTGTTTGAACTTGCTATCCAATTTCCCATTGGTGCACAATTCATCATATATGTCTTTGATTTCAACATGAACTAGTTTCTCAACACGACACTTAGTGAAGAATCTGACATCCTCAACTAATAAAACTCTATTCGGAATGAGTGAAAATGTAGTTTTATCATCCGGCTCAGATGCAACTTTGGGAGTTAGAGAGTATTTCAGTGAGGGCTTTTCAATGTTCTCAACAACAACGGGCTTCTAGATCTTAGGTGCCATTGCAGATTTCAGATAAAAACTAACAAAAGATCCTTAGGGTTTGAAGACTTTCAAACATCAAATAGATATAAAGTAGATAATCACAACTGATATTTCTCGGTAGCTAGCTCTAAGAAATGCTTGAGATCGATGTGTAAAATACCTTGAAATTCACTCGGGAGGTGGTTTGATCGCCTTTGAATCGCTTTGCTTTGCTTTCTTGAAAACTTGGTGAGTGTAAAATGATCGTGCAAAGTGCTTTAAGTACACAATATACCATATCAGGCTTTGTACAGTTAGGTCAGAAAACATTAAATGCACTCGGTACCACTTCCTCATTATGCTTTTACCGAGTAGCCAGACTTCCTGTATTCACCGACTTGATAAAATTTCAAATTTTCTAATGCATCTTTAATTATGCAGATTTTGAATTAAGTACATGATAAAATAGGAACTGTTAAGATTTAACCTTTGAGAGAATGTAGTCCCTGTATACCTTTACCGATTAATTTGGAATAGGTGCACCTAACTCGGTAGATAAGGTGCTTTCTTCATTTGACACAATTTGCTTCTTTTTCCAAATCATCTGTAATTTGCCTTTTATTTCCTCAGTGTCTCCTCTAGGTTGATCTCTGCAATCTCTAGCCAAGTGTCCAACTTTGTGACAATGAAAACATGCCATACTAGGATTTCTCCATGATTTTCAGTTGTTCATTCTAAACCTTATAAAGCAGTTGGCACTTATATGTCCATATCTTCCACAACATTCACACCATATCCTTGTATTGTAATCCCATGGTACTGTTGAATACTGTCGGTTAGGATCTGTGTGTGTTCGGTAGCCTCTAGTATTTGCTCGGTGTGCAGACCACATATAGTTCTTTTGCTTATACCAACACTTCTCGATACTATGTCCATATCTATTGCAATTTTTAAAAAATCCTTTGAATTTTTCCTTTTGATAATTACTAGCAGACTTAGTCCTACATTGGTTAGATGTGTGACCATATTTATTGCAATTGTGACAATAACCATTAGACTTAGTGACATTCGGTTGCTTACCTTTTCTGATTTGGCACATATTAGTAGTATGTCCTTGTTTTCCACAGTAGTTGCAAGTAGCCTTCTTTCTTTTGATGTTCTTCTTATTTCCAGCCTGCTTTGATGATTCTCCTCTCTCGGTAGTATGGATTCCCTTCTCGGTAGAGTCTTTTCCTTTGTAACCGAGTCCTGCAAATTTGTTGGGTCTCTTTGTATTAAGTTTCTCATCCAACATTTTTGATGCTTCATAACTCTTTTTCAGTGTTTCTTTGGATTTCTTCTCTGTTTCAAGTTCATTGGTCAACCTTGATACTTCAAGTTTCGATGCTTGATTCTCCTCATCTTTCAGATTTGCTTCATGATGCACATAATCCAATTGATCTGACAGATTTTGTTGAATCCCAGTCAACCTTGTGATTCATCATTCTTTTCAGATACTAATGCTTTAAGATGTTGATTTTCTCTTTCTAGATCTCTTACTTTATCCTCGACTGTCCTCAATGCATCAAGATTTTCTGTCATTTTTGTACTGAAATGTTCATGACCTCTTTTCATTGCTTTTAGTTGATCAATCAGTGCTTTATTCTTTTCCTTTAGTTCTTCAATCATTTCTTCAGTCTCTTCAGATATACTGTTCTCAGATGATGTTTCAATTTGTTCCATAAACTCTTGAGAGTCCTACAAATCGTTAGATAATCTTCTTCTGACTTTTAATGATTTTTGCATTTGTCTTTGCATGTCTGCAATCACTTGATTAGCATGATCCAACTCTTCTTGCAGATAGACAATTCCCTGAGATTGTTTATAACCTTCCATTGATAAGATCTTTCTCTTTAGGCTGTTAAACCCTTTTCCAAGATTGTAGCTCTGATACCAATTGTTAGGCCCAATATGGAAAGCTAATGTACTAAGAGGGGAGGGGTGAATCAGTACTTCAAATCCTTTCTTCAATAATATCTTTACTATTATGCATAAACCAAAAACTACTGTAACATAACATAAAGCTAAAACAAATGAATAACAATCATTCATGATTCACTCCATAACACATATATTTTGGTTATGCAGAAACTCTTGGTTAGAGAGAAAAAATGCAGTGGGGATGGCACCCACAACTTCACTACTGCAATAATAAAGGTTGCTCGGTTAGAGCTACATGTTTATCTATTTCTGATAGCTTACCCTATTAGGAGTATCAAGATCATTAGATCTACCTTGCTAAAGGATTTTACAACACTTAATCTAAATGCTACACCTGATTAAAGGCTTTACAATTTATAGACTTTGTTAGAGTCTTTTACCCTGTTAAAGGTTTCTCTACAACTCAAAATATTACAATGAAATCTTTACAAATATTTGCAACTTCACATCTGAAATGTTATAGTAGATTCTATGTGCTCAAAATGAGATTACCTTGCTTAGAGCATACCTCGGTAACCCATAGAGTAACTCGCTAAACCCTTTTGTTTACTTTGTTCTTTGACTATTCTCTGAAATCCTTCTCAGTGACCTCTGTGTCTTTGACAGTCGCATTACTTAGTACTTCCTTATCTATCACATATGTCTTTCATCATATATCTCTATTTTTCTACATTTTTATCCATAATCCATGCTGTATAAATAGATCTCTTATGTCGATGATCAGTTCATTGCTTCGATCTTACAAACATGATTTATAGAATGAATAACCATGCAAAATGTTCCATTGGATAGATGACCTCGAAATCATACAAAATCTTTAAGTGCAATTTCCAATGTAACAACGGTTCTTTGTTCCTCGATCTTGTAACACATTTCCCATGTGTGTCTAGGTTCAATGAATCTGGTAACACGTTTCACTCGGTGTGTGTTAACTCGGTATATCATTTTTGCTACTCAGTAGACATGGAGTGTTACTCGATAGACAGCTCGGTGTATACTGGGCTCTGTGACTACTTACTTTTATAACCGACTACTCTGTGCTTACTGACTGAATATTTTGGTAGTAGTAATTGACTAGAGTATATAGAATGACTTTGGATATAAAACTAATGGCAACTTAATAAGTAGTAACAGTGAGTTGATCTAGTTGTTTTATCTATTTACTATGCTGAATGAACTAGAAATACTTCATTCTTTATTGATTTCATGGTGCTATGTGATGATTTGATCATGTTGTGGATTTCGATATGGAGATTAATTTTTAGTGTTTAATGTTGTAGTGTTCTTTATTGTGCTCTGGTATGATCATATCTTGCGTTGTGGATTTGGGAGAGTGTTTGAGATGTTCGTGTGTATCTTCATTTTAGATAGTTCATGATTTGATGCTCTGGAAGCTATCCTTGTCCGAGTTGCTATTGTTAAGTGTTCTTAAGTGCTAGCGTGCTGATCGATGAAGATTTGATTAAGTGGTGTTGGTGCAACTATTGTGGATGATTCTAACACGCTTGTTGGTGTTTCCTAGTCATGTCCTATTTGTTCTGATGGTCTGCATTGATCATTGTGTGTTCTTGATGATCTTACGAGCCCGTTGATATTCTTCATGTTATGCAGTATTTTTGGTGGTGTAACGTGTTACAGTTGATCTTGGTGAGATTTCTGGTGCTGGTGCATGTTCGAGGAGCTGATTTAGGTCTATAATATGTTGTTTATGACATTGTATTGGTCTAGTGGTTGATTTATGCATCATGTGATGTAATTTTGTAATTAGGTGTTGAGGGTTTGACTGACATTGTAGTCAAGGTTGATGATTTGTATAAATTATGGGTGTAATATTCATGTAATTTGGGTGTCGGTGTTGTCTGCATTATTAGAGAGTGGTGTATGTGCGATCAAGTGAATTCATCTTTTAGTGTGGTGTATTTAGCAAATATTGTTGCAGGGTAGACATATAAGCTTAACTAGAACTATCATCGAGCATTAGCAGATGCTATTTTTGCAGTTCATCTTTGTTAGATTGTAGTCCAAATGTTGTTGCAATTGGAGCAGTGAGCTCTAGGCAGTGTGCCTGAATGCATGTGCATTCCCCATTGTAATATTTACACATACTATTGTAGAGTATCATCTCATTGTGGGTAGGTTCCCACCGTGGTTTTTCCTTTGACCGGGTTTTCCACGTCAAAAATATTAGTGTTATGTGTGTTGCTGTTATTGTTGTTATCTTTGTTTCTGCTGCAGTTGATCAGATCTGAGATAGTTCTTAATTTGTTTAATGTAGTGAAAACTAATTCACTCCCCCCTCTCAATTTTCCTTCCTTGTTGCTAACAACAACTTTTCTGCTATATGGTTGTTAGAGTTATCATGTATTAGCTAATAATTATTTATTTAATTATTAGTCTATTATCCTCTACACTTAAGCTAAACTGAGACATTTAATAATATTGTAGGTATTTAAAAATTATTCTAATTATTAAATACACATGCTCATTTAGGGTTGCACAATCTCCTTTTATAAGGATTGTATTGAATTTCTTTTATATTCCCTCGCTGAATGATAATCTTTTTCTTCAGAGCCATTATTGCTTTTTTGCCTCCATTCTTCTCTTGTGATAGGTATTTGCATGTGGGTGTTCTTAGGATCTCTGAAGTTGTATTTCTCAACTTCTTCATGGTATCAGAGCCTCCATCTGCTGCTACTTGTTCTTGATTTTTTAGAAGATTTTTGGAGGCTAGGGTTTCAAGTTTTTTCAGAGCTTTTTATTTGAATCTGGGTTGCTTCTTTGTTTTCGGGCATTTTGGGCTCAAACAAAACTCACCGTTGAGCTCAGAACACCCCAAAATCCCCATTTTCATGTAAAATTTGTCCAATTTGGACAACTTTGGCCTCTAGAATTGTTTTTTGGTTTTTGCCCTTTTTGTCATCAAAAAAATATTATTTTGGGTTGTTTAACATCTTACCCAGGCCGCACAGTTATTACACTACCACGATGACCAAAACCACTACAGGGGTTGTTGTCACCAATGGTTTAATAACTGCCATGACCAATAGCAGTGGCTCGCGGTTTGTTAACCGCTGCGGTCAATAGTTAGTCCACCCACCAGCCGACTAGCCACCTCCGCTCCGCCTGCGTGCCACCTTCGCTGACAACTCCACCCAGTCACCACTCCGACCCCTCTTACAAGACTTTTGGATGGGGGTGGTTTTTTCACCATAACTTGGGCAAACAGAGTCATTTTCTAAAAAAAATTATATCATCAAAAAACTCTCTTCGAGCTCTTTTCAGATCCGGAGGTGAGATTTGAAGATTTTTTCATTTTGTACCTATTTTTTTGCTGTCAAAGTTAGAGCTCTCTTCTGCACTTTGGGAGCCATAACTTGGGCAAACAAACTCTTTTTTCGATAAATGAATAAGCATTGAAAAGGTATTGGAAAGCCCTATTCAAATTTGGGGTCCATTGTTCCAAAATTTATTACCAGGTACACAAGATATTGTCAGAAGAAATTTTTTTGCTCTTGCTTTTCTTTCTGGCTCTTAGATTGTACAAGGGTTTGGTTTTTCATCTTGTGGGGGGTGTTATTTTCTACTTTCTGTAATAGAAAATTAGAATACCTAAAACTAAAAAAAAAAACCCTCCTGCATCCTCTGTCTGGTCTAAAAGATCACTTAATTAAAAAACACAAGAGAAGGTACAGGTGAAGAGCTTCTTACATCACATAACTATCACCTCTGGAAAGCTCGTATGATGAGGCTTCTCAGATCAAGAGGGTTGTGGTCCTATTTGGATGAAGCTCAACCTCAGTTGCAACATCCTTTTGAGATTCTTTAGCACAAGAATAAGATGGATGAGGCTATGGCTGTCATCTCCTTACATGTTTCAGACAACTTGCTTTTTCACCTTGATGATTTACTCACTCCTCGGGCTATGTGGTCCAAGTTTTCTGATCTTTTTGATTCCATCAATGAGTTTAGAGCATTACAAATTGAGGTGGAACTATCTTCTTAGTTACCTAAGTCCTATCCTCACATTGAGGACTTTCTGAACAAGTTTAAAACCACTAGATCTATCCTCCATAGTTGTGGTAAAAATAAGACAGACACAGAGTGTATCTACCTGATTCTCTCTAAGCTTCGAGGTCCCTATCAGATATTTGATTCTACATTTGATTCTACTATAGATTCCTTGGGTGTATGTTTCTCCATGCCTTCATTTGATGTGTTATGTTATCGCTTGACTCGTGAGTAGGCTCACCTATCTCAGTTGGACTCTCTCATAGGATCAAAGAACAAAGCGTTGGTTGCCTATACATATAAAGAGAACAAGAAGTAGAAACTAAAGCTTAAGAAGGATTCAACTGGCAGTGAGAGTCCCTCCAAGCCACCACCTAAGTCTAATTCTAAACCGAAGTCCTATCCCAAATAGGAGAAATCTTCTAAGTTTGGTGAGTCTTTCTCAAAGACTAAGACGAAATCAACATAACTTTGCAGTTTCTGTGGCAAGGAAGGCCATCCAGTTTCTCAGTGTTGGAAACAATTAGAGGCTTTGGAGGAAGCCATGCAACAACATCATATTTCTTCTCCTCAGCCTCCTTCTTCCTCTTCTATAGGTTAAGGACATGCTCTTTCTGTATGAGCTATTACTTCTGCATCCACTTGGATTATTGATTCAGAGGATTCTCACCACATGACACACTTTCAGAAGCTTGTTACCTCACTTGCTCACAATGATACTTTACAGATTGCAGTTGGTGACTTAGCACAACTTTTAGTTTCAAGTTCAAGTATAGTTCCCTTGATAGGTGGTTGTATTCAGGATGTTCTTCTGGTTCCTAACATTTTGACAAACCTCCTCTTTATTTATCAGATTTGTCATTCTGGCTCTGGTAAAAAAATTGAGTTCTCACCACATGATGTGGTTATTAGAAAGCTCCATGACCTGATTTGGTTGTGGCTACTGGCACTGTTGATCCTGATTCTTAGTTATACAGGTTTAATGGCTTTGAGAGTTCAGATGGTTCAGGTGTTTCTCTTGTAGCACATTCAGATTCAGTAAGCAGACTTTGGCATGAGCATTTTGGCCATGTCAATTACAAACACTTACAACAGATGAGCACGCAAGCATTAGTGACTAGGCTCCCTCGGATCTCCTATACTGATGGTGTATGTGGAGGTTGTGCACTTGGAAAATATCACCTAGATCCTTTTCCTGCAAGTAGAGCCTCATGTGCTAAGGCACCCTTGGAAATTTGGTACACAGTGATCTTATGTCATTTCCAACTCCATATTGTTTAGGGGCCAAGTGTGTGCTCACACTCATTGATGACTTCTCCAGATGTACATGGGTGTACTTTCTTAAGTACAAGTCTGATGTCTTTGATTAATTTTGAGTCTTTAAGACATTTGTCAAGAAGTACAATCTTTCTATCTAGAGGATACACACAGATAATGGGAGAGAGTATCTGAATGTGACTTTTACATATTTCTGCATAGAGCATAGTTTGCAGCATCTGTTATTAGTTCCTCACATCCCTCAATAGAATGGTGTTGCTGAGAGAAAGAACATAACACTATGAGAGATGGAAAATTGTATGCTTCAGTCACATTCTTGATGAATACTAAGAGGGGGGGTGAATTAGTATGCCAAAAATCTTTGTACTTAAACACTTCACGGTGAGATGGAACTCACAAGTCACTATCTGCATAATAGAACCCAGACCGGTTAAGGTCTTACAATGTTCTTTACCAGAACAGATCCTATTAGGAATCTCAATCTCTGTTAAGAGATAAGTCCGGTTAAAGACTACCTTGCTAGAGGATTTTAGATCCACGGATGTGAACCACCTTGTTAGAGGATTTTACAAAGGCTTTTAGGCCTACTCGGTTAAGGGCTAAGAACTTATCAAAGAGGTGAGTAATCAACAAGTATATGATCTATCAGATAGCACAGATTGCTTGGTTAGATCCATTATAGCTCACTGCTAATGCCTTCCAACATTACTTCAGTCTTCCTTAGTTCTCACTCTATTACAACTCACAGACTTGATCTTCTCAGATAAGATCATTCTCACAACAACTCCACAATCACCTTAAACCCTAGCAACAACAACAACAACTTCAACAACTCAAAACCCTAGACATGATGTCCTTTTAAAGGAATCTAATTTCATGTTGGTCCAATAGGATTACATTACAATTTTCTAGGTTCAATGAATCTAGACATACTCAGTAACACGACACAAAAAGCACCGTTTAAGTGTTGGCACCATCAAACAATCGGTGGATGGTAACTCATCACAGAGTATTACCAGTTCATACAAAATATCGGTTGCCGGTTTGACAAAATTGAAGACTGGTAAGAATGTGCTATGCCACTTTTCTCCCTTGTACTAGTTGAGATCTACGAACCGCTTGGGGTCATCATGCCGCTTCAGACCAGGAAACACATTCTGCAAAATCACTAGTCTAAAGACTAGAATACAACATACCGGTTGGAACAAATACTGGTTGAGCTCTAGCTCATACATATAAAGGGGTTCTCAGTACAAGTGTGTGTGCATCAATGACAATCACAACATAAACATAAAAAATTCCAACAATCTCCCTCTTTGGCATTGATGGCAACACTTAGGAAAATAAAATTTTGACATCTAAGTGTTTTACAACAAAAACTTGCCAATAACAAAATTGCTCCCCCTAAGCATATACACTATCCCTTAATCAACACCATGTATAGAAATGTTGTATACAGAGCATAATCATCAGAGCATATAGCATATATCAAAATTTCAAAAACAACTTCTCCCTATTCAAAATAGATAGAGTGCTTCTCCCCCTGTATCAAAAGATCAAAATTTTCAAAACCAAAAACAGATACTTCTCCCCCTTTGCCAACAATGACAAAGTGCCGCTGAACAACCCTATTTCCATATATATAAAAAAAGTTTATGACAATAATGAATAATACTTGTCAAAAACTGATTTATAGTCCTACAAAAATTGTTTCATGGACAACGACCAGGACTCAAGTAGGGAGGTTGCCACTTCTTTCTTTGTTTGCATCTGGTATACCTATTCCTCCATGGCATCAACTGTGCTCATCTCCTGCATGACTGTCAAGGCATCTAGGTTTAGATAACACTTCTGAAGAATTTGCAAACATGGAAGTAAAACTAGTTGCAGCTCCTGCAAATCTTTAGACCGTGTACTGATCTCTTGCTCCATCTTGGCTCACTGGATCTGAAACCAGTGAACGGTTTGCCCATAAGTTGCAAAGGAATCATAAGGAGGCTTAAATGTGCTCAAGTAAGATTGTAAGTCCATTTGAAGCTTTTTCTTCTGAGCTAACACATCATCGTAGAATAGATGAGGTTGACAAATTTTGCTTAACAACAAGTTTCCCTCATCCAAAGCATTCCTTATATCCTTTTGGTCTTTCAAAAGTTCAGACCGGAGCTCATTCAACTTCTTTACTAGAGTGATGTTAAGATATTTTTGATGCTCTTTCTTGACACTTGCCTCAGCTGCCTGTTCCAGGCTCTGCACCTGATCATCCACTATAGTACATAGTAGTTTGAGTTGTGCTAGTGATGATTCAGTGGTAGGAAGATTGGTACCGGGGATCAAATCGGTAAGGGTGTCTACACCGCTTGAATTATATCTTCCTCCTTTTTCCTCCTAATGATTTCAAGGCACTCTTGAGCAACCTTGATGCTCTGCATAAGCTCCGACTCACTTGCAGATTGGAGATCGATAGGACTAGAGATATCAGCCGGTTTGGATTGACTCCCGGTTGCCTTCAGAGTCTCCATCTGTGTGCTCTTCATTGCTTCTGCTGCCTTATCTGCTTCTTCCTTCTTCTTTTTCTCTACTTCCTTTCTCTTCTCTTCTTCTTTCACTTCCTCTCCCTTCTTCTTCTTCTCTTTCTCTTCTTCTTCCCTCTTCTTCTTTTCTTTCTCTTCTGCTTCCTTCTTCTTCTTTTCTTTCTCTTCCTCTTCTTCTTTCTTTTTCCTCTCATCTTCTTGCTTCTTTTTCTCTTCCTCTTTTCGTTTCTCCTCTTCCTATTTTCTCTTCTCTTCCTATTTTCTTTTCTCCTCTTCCTATTTTCTCTTTTCGTCCTCTTTTCTCTTTCTCTCATCTTCATCCCTCTTCTTTTTCTCTTCCTGTTCCTTAGCCGCTTTCTGTGTGTCCTTGGCTTGCTCACTGCCCTGTTCGGCTTGTTGCCCCTGTTCTATTCCTTCTGAAGGTATGTCCTGAGTGACATCTTCTATATCCAGGGCATCAACATCGATAGTGTCAACTAGCTCAGTAACCGGGTTTCCTTCATCATCAAATGTTTCATTCGGTTTGGATATTTCCAGTTCTTTTTCCACTTGAAGGTTGGCCATACGTGCTTTGTGAGCATGAATGACATGATCCATGTGCTGATGATTGTCTTTTTCGACATCATCAATTCTTCCCTCCAACAGCCAGAGTCTTCTTCTCCTTTTGAAGAAGAGTCCTTTATTCCGGTCCAAAACATCAAATAATTCTGAATTTGAGAGGTCAGGAAGGTATTGTGAAAATACTTTCTCCCTAATCTCCTATTCTTTTTCTATGGCAATGCACCATTTATTATCTAATGCTTGATATAATGAATCCGGTGTCTGAGATTTAATATCTGAAGGCGACCGGTCATTTTTACACAAATAAATGATAATCTCCTGTAGCACTTCATCTTTCTCTTCATCATTGAAATCATCATAATAATCTATTAAATCATGAAGTAATTTTCTCCTAATATTCTTTATTGTCCTTTGATAATGTGTCAAAGGTTTATATGAGGAGATATCTATATTTACCGGTGCGGATGTTGCCGGTTCATTTTTCTTCATCTTCTTTGTCTATCTGACCTTCTTTGGCTTTTCATCAAACCCAGTCTCTTCAGAGTCTTGTTCATTTGACTTAGTCTTTCTTTTTCTTTCAAAGCCTTTTGCCGGTGCCACTTCTGGTTTCTTCTTTGCAGGTGACCGCTTGGTCACTCTTGGAGTTGCTGTAGTAACTGGTGCTGATGCTGCAGGTACTGCCTTTGTCTTCTTCACAACTGGTTCTTTTCCTTTCTTTGCAGATGGTTCCTCAACCGGTGCAATCCTTTCTAAGTAGGTTCCAGTCCTCTTGGCCTTAGGATCAAGAGGCGAGGCAATAAGGGTTGCGGCATACACTTCCAACATATCATTCATTACCTTATAGCCCATTGGCTCCATTTCTTCCATTTTAGGCTCAACAGCCTCCATTAAGCATTTGTCCACCTGGATGGTGAAACAGATGTCATCTTCATATTTCTTAACAATATCACTTGAAATCCTCACCCTTTGACTCATCTTTCTTTTGAACTCATCAAAATACTTATTTAGAAAATCAGGGTAACCGGTTCCAAGAGCTTGAATGCTCTCCTTGATTTGCTTCGTTACCGGTTGGTCGGGTGACCACTGGACATCTCCTACTCCTGGGAAGTAACCTTGGAAGTAGAAGTACAACCCAACTAGTAGTTGTCCAAACTTGAACCTCAATACATTGTCCTGTTTGATCACCTTTAGATTCAACAGGAGTTGCCTCTGCATACCGGTGCATAAGTCAAAAGATGCATCCTCTTTAATCATCCGGTAAGTGGCATTTACTACTGCAACAGATACAGAATTAATCCTACTGGCTGAAAATGTTCTGTATCCTATCACCATGCAGGCATATTTCACTAGATCATCCTTGATAGGATTAACTGTCATATCCCGTGAGTCACTTGTTGAACTGGTGAGCTTGGCCATATCGGTTTTGCTTACCTTTCTTAGGGCTAGCACTTCCCCTATGTTGCAAAAACTAGTGACTACATGAATTCCCTGAGGCGTGATATCATGCATCCTCTGCAAGTATATCTTGTCACCATGGACTCTGCTCAAGATGATCCTGATGTGATCCTCCAAAAAATCTTCTAGAAAGTATACTACATTATGGAGTTTCTTCTTCTCTAGAATGCTAAACTCCGGTTTGTTCTTTTTGTCCTTGCCGCAAAATAAACCTAGTTGGGTGTGAATAGCTAAAGACCCTAGGTCTTCTATTTTGAAATCAATATAATCAGAAATTCCTTCTTCAACTATGACTCCAGTCAGAACTTGTGAGAAAGCATTATATTTGGACTTCCTCTGAATAAAACTTTTCGACTCAATGGATGCACTAGAACTGGTATGAGATGCAGAAGCCATTGTTGAGTATTTTCAAGAAGACAAAAAATACCTTTACAACGCGAATTTAGGGCTTCCTGATTCTGCTTCACTTCACTCTTCGTCAGTTACCAAATCACCGCTTTGAGTTCTCCACAACCACTTGCAAAATGGATTTGAATCTCCTTCAAGATTTATCAATTTCTTGAAATCTTAGCTCAAATCGCCTTTTCTTCGCTTTTGCACTTGAAAACTTTTCTTCGCTTGCAAATAGATACTGAGAAAAGATTTGAAATGTGCTTTTATACATTTCTCTCACCTACGGCCATTAATGCTCCTCTATTAGGGCATAAACCCTAATTTGCCTCCTTTACCGTTTCTGGTCTTCTGCCAAGCGACAGGTATCACGTACTAGTTAAGATGTTTTACTAATGTAACCGAGGGTTCATAATCATTTAGCCATTTGCTTCCCCTAAGCCTCTTTGGAGCTTAGTTTGTCGGTTCTGATATTTCCACACTAGGTGCAGAAACCGGTTCCTCTTCCAACATTGTTGGTTTCTTCCTCCAGGTTTTCTTCATGTCCGCTTGAACAGTTGGAACATCAATTTCTCCTTCCTGAGTGACCAGTATATCATCAAATATACTCTTTCTGCTTCTACAAAATCTTGCAATGTGACCTAGTTTGTTGCAGTGATAGCAAACCAATCCAGGTGCTCTCCAAGGTCCATTGTTCATGTTTCCATTCTTCCTTCTGCATGTTGCAGCAGTGTGACCATGATCATGACAAATCCAATAGTTTTCTCTCCATCCGGTTGCCGCTTGATGGCCACCACTTCTTGACTCATGATTGAAGACATTAAACCGGTTGTGGTTCCGGTTCACAAAAGGTTCAGGACCAACTGCTTGGGTCCTTTGAGGATATCTTCTAGTGTTATTCATCACAGACTTGCATTCAAATGCTCTATGCCCAAACTTGTTGCATGCATAAAAATGACCATTGTACTTATTAGATCTAGGTACATTGTTAATAAAGTAAGGAAAATTATTGTAGTTGCTCCTACATACATTGGCAGTGTGTCCTTCTTTAAGACAGTTAAAGCAAACATGTTTGAATTTTTGCTTACCTTTTCCTTTGAGAGTCGGTTGTTTCTTTGATGCTTCAACATTTGTTCCTAAGGATTCTCCTTCTTCATGTCCAGAGAAACCAAGTCCATTGGTATTCTTTACCGGTCTAGCTGATTCAAGCTTTTGCTCTAGCTTGACAGTACTTTTGCTGAACTTAGCAAGTATTTTCTTTGACTCAGAGAGTTCTTTGTAAATAGCAGTATTTGTCTCCATTAGGCTTGCATTTTCAGAGATGGCTATGTTCAGTTCATCTTGTACTCCTTCTTTTTCCAGTCTGTTCTCATGAAGTTGAGCGGTTAGGGCACTGATTTCTTGTTTCAATTTGAAGATCTCATTATCCCTATCTCTTATCAGATCCTCAGTTTTTCTCCTATTCTCTAGCTCCTGACACATACTGATGGTTAGTCCTTCCAACTCTTTTCTTAGATTAGCATTGGACTCATTTAGCTTTTCCACTTCTTGGATTAGGGCTTCCATGTCCGCTTCATCAGAAGAACAATTTTTAGATAACTCCATCAATTTCTCAGCATGTTCTCTCCTTTTTGCTTGAGAGACCTTATATTTTGCCATAAGCTCATCATAGGCTTGCTCAGACTGAGTGAGCTGATGAGTAAGTTCCCTCAATGAGTATTCCCCCATATCTCTTTCCAAGTGGTTAAACTTATAGAAATATAGGCTCTGATACCAATTGATGAATACTAAGAGGTGGGGGGGTGAATTAGTATGCCAAAAATCTCTGTACTTAAACACTTAAACAGTTTGAAGATAAACCGGTAAAATAGTTTGACAGACAGACTGATTATCACACATGCAAATGAAAATGCAAACAAAGCATTCACCCACAAAAGCAATACAACCATAACACATGATTTTTGACGTGGAAACCCAACTGGGAAAAACCACGGTGAGATGGAACTCACAAGTCACTATCTGTAGAATAGAACCCAGACCGGTTAAGCTCTTACAATGTTCTTTACCAGAATAGATCTTGTTAGGAATCTCAATCTCTGTTAGGAGATAAGTCTCGTTAAAGACTACCTTGCTAGAGGATTTTAGATCCACGGATGTGAACCACCTTGTTAGAGGATTTTACAAAGGCTTTTAGGCCTACCCGGTTAAGGGCTAAGAACTTGTCAAAGAGGTGAGTAATCAACAAGTATATGATCTATCAGATAGCACAAATTGCTTGGTTAGATCCAGTATAGCTCACTGCTAATGCATTCCAACATTACATCAGTCTTCCTTAGTTCTCACTCTATTACAACTCACAAACTTGATCTTCTCAGATAAGATCATTCTCACAACAACTCCACAATCACCTTAAACCCTAGCAACAACAACAACAATTTCAACAACTCAAAACCCTAGACATGATGTCCTTTTAAAGGAATCTGATTTCATGTCGGTCCAATAGGATTACATTACAATTTCCTAGGTTCAATGAATCTAGACATACTAAGTAACACGACACAAAAAGCACCGTTTAAGTGTCTGCACCGTCAAACAATCGGTGGATGGTAACTCATCACAAAATGCCGGTTGGTAACTCATCACAGAGTATTACCGGTTCATACAAAATACCGGTTGCCAGTTTGACAAAACTGAAGACTGGTAAGAATGTGCTATGCCGCTTTTCTCCCTTGTACCGGTTGAGATCTATGAACCGCTTGGGGTCGTCATGCTGCTTCAGACCGGGAAACACATTCTGCAAAATCACTAGTCTAAATACTAGAATACAACATACCGGTTGGAACAAATACCAGTTGAGCTCTAGCTCATACATATAAAGGGGTTCTCAGTACAAGTGTGTGTCCATCAATGACAATCACAACATAAACATAAAAAATGCCAATAGTTCTATGCTGTTACTATTTACTAAGTTGTCATTAGTTTTATATCCAAAGTCATCCTATATACTCTAGTCGGTTAATACTATCGGAACATTCAATCGGTAAGCACTAGAGCAGTCGGTTATAGAAGATAGAAGTCACAGAGTCTAGTATACACCAAGCTATCTACTGAGTTACACTCTATGTCTACCAAGCATACAAAATGATATACCGAGTGAACACACACCGAGTGAAACGTGTTACCAGATTCATTGAACCTAGACACATATGTGGAAACATGTTACAAGATCGAGGAACATGGAATCATTATCACATAGGAAATTGCACTACTAGATTGTGTATGATTTTGAGGTCATCTATCCAATGAAATATTTTATATAGTTATTCATTCGATGAATCATGTTTGTAAGATCGAAGCATGAACAGATCACCGACATAGGAGATCTATTTATGTAGAATGATTTAAGGATCAAAAAGTGAAAAACAGAGGTGTATGAAGCAAGACATGTGTAATAGATAAGGAAGCACTGAGTATTGTGACTATTAGAGACACAGAAGGTCACCGAGAAGGATTTTAGAGAACAGTCAAGGAATAGAGTAAACAGAAGGGTTTACCGAGTTAATCTATGGATTACCGAGGTATGCTATAAGCAAGGTAATCTCATCTTGAGCACATAGAATCTGCTATAACATTTCAGATGTAAAGTTGCAGATATTTGTAAAGATTTTATTGTAATATTTTGAGTTGTAAGAGAAACCTCTAACAGGGTAAAAGACTCTAACAAAGTCTGTAAATTGTAAAGCCTTTAACCAGGTGCAACATTTAGTATAAGTGTTGTAAAATCCTTTAGCAAGGTAGATCTAATGATCTTGATACTCCTAACAGGGTAGGCTATCAGAAATAGCTAAACATATAGCTCTAACCAAGCAACCTTTATTACTGTAGTAGTGAAGTTGTGGGTGCCATCCCCACCACAGTTTTTCTCTCTAACCAAGAGTTTCTGCGTAACCAAAATATATGTGTTATGAAGTGAATCATGTATGATTATTATTTATTTGTTTTAGCATTGTATTATGTTACAACAGTTTTTGGTTTATGCTTAACAGTAAAGTTATTGTTGAAGAAAAGTTTTGAAGTACTGATTCACCCCTCCCCTCTCAGTACATTAGCTTTCCATATTGGGCCTAACAATTGGTATCAGAGCTTGAATCTTGAAAAAGGGTTTAACAGCCTAACAAAAAAGATCTTATCAATGGAAGGCTATAAACAATCTCAGAGAATTGTGTATCTGCAAGAAGAGTTGGATCATGCTAATTAAGTGATTGTAGACATGCAAAGACAAATGCAAAAATCATTGAAAGTCAGAAGAAGGTTGTTTGATGATCTACAGGACTCACAAGAGCTAGTGGAACAAATTGAGACATCATCTAAGAACAATATATCTGAAGAAACTGAAGAGATGATTGGAAATCTGAAAGAAAAGAACAAAGCACTGACTGAACAGTTGAAAGCAATGAAAAGAGAACATGAGCATTTCAACACACAGATGATTGAAAATCTTGATGCATTGAGGACAACCGAGGATAAATTAAGAGATCTAGAAAGAGAAAAATAACAGCTTGAAGCATTAGTATCTAAAAGGAATGATGAAATCACAAGGATGACTGGAATTCAACACAATATGTCTGATCAATTGGGTTATGTACATCATGAAGCAAATCTGAAAAATGATGACAATCAAGCATTGAAACTTGAAGTATCAAGGTTGACCAATGAACTTGAAACAGAGAAGAAATCCAAAGAAACACTGATGAAAAGTTATAAAGCATCAAAGATGTTGGATGAGCAACTGAATATAAAAAGACCCAACAAAGATGCAGGACTCGATTACAAAGGAAAAGACTCTATCGAGAAAGGAATCCACATCACCGAGAGAGGAGAATCATCAAAGCAAGATGGAAACAAGAAGAACATCAAAGGAAAGAAACCTATTTGCAACTACTGTGGAAATCAAGGACATACTGCCAACATGTGTCAAATCAGAAAAGGTAAGCAACCGAATGTCACAAGGTCTAATAGTTATTGTTACAATTGCAATAAATATGGTCACACATCTAACCAATGTAGGAAAAAGTCTATTAGCAATTATCAGAAGGCAAAATTCAAAGGGTTTTGTAAAAACTGCAATAGATATGGACATAGTATCGAGAAGTGTTGGTTTAAGCAGAAGAACAATATGTGGTTTGCACACCGAGCAAATACTGGAAGCTACCGAACTCACACAGATCCTAACTGACAATATGCTATAGTACCATGGGATTACAATACAAGGATATGGTGTTAATGCTATGGAAGATATGGACATATAAGTTCCAACTACTTTATAAGGTTTGGAATGAACAACTGAAGATCATGGAGAAATCCTGGTATGACATGTTTTCATTGTCACAAAGTTGGACACTTGGCTAGAGATTGCAGAGATCAACCTAGAGAAGACATTGAGGAAATAAGAAGCAAACTACAGATGATTTGGAAAAAGAAGGAAAATGTGCCAAATGAAGAAAGAACCTTACCTACTGAGTTAGGTGCACCTATTCCAAATTAATCAGTGAAGGTATGAAGGGACTACATTCTCTTAAGGTTAAATCTTAACAATTCCTATTTTAACATGTACTTAATTCAAAATCTGCATAGCTAAAGATGCATTAGGAAATTTAAAATTATAACAAGTCTTTTGGAAGCCTGTTTAGTCGGTAAATACAAGAAGTCTGGCTACTCGGTAAAAGCATAAAAAGTAAGTGGAACCGAGTGCATTTAATGTTTTCTCACCTAATTGCATGGAGCTCGATAAGGTAAAATTGTGTACTTAAATCTTTTTACGTGGTCATTTTACACTCACCAAGTTTTCAAGAAAGTAGAGCTAAGCGATTCAAAGACGATCAAACACATCTCGAGTGAATTTCAAGGTATTTACACATCGATCTCAAGCATTTTTAAGAGCTAGTTAATCGGGAAATATCAGTTGTGAATATTTGTTTACTAAGTGGAAAGCGTCTGCCGTTTAAAAGTTTTCAAACCCTAAGGATCTTTTGTTAAGTGATTATCCAAAATTTGAAATGGCACCTAAGATCCAGAAGCCCGTTGTTGTTGAGAACATTGACAAGCCCTCACTAAAATACTCTCTAACTCCCAAAGTAGCATCTGAACCAGATGACAAAAGTGCATTTTCACTCATTCTGGATAGGGTTTTACTAGTTGAGGATGTCATATTCTTCACTAAGTGTCGCGTTGAGGAACTAGGTCATGTTGAAATCAAGGACACATATGATGAATTGTGTACCAATGGAAAACTAGATAACAAGTTTGAACACATTAAAGTCAAGGGATTGACCAAAGCCCTAACCTATCCCCGTGTCTTCAAACCCTAATGGGTCAAGTTTGTTCTGAGCATAGTTCATGATGATTTCATGTGGTTAGAGGAGCAACCATTCAAGATCACCAAGGAAATCATCCACTTGATCACCGGTTACCCTATTTATGATCATGCTCGAGCTCAAAAAATGATTTCACAGAAGGAATTGATCACTTTAATCGAAGTTGAATCCGATTGCAGAGGTCTAAAACTGAATAATGTCATAGATGCAGAGCTGAAGTTTGCCATTAGAGTCATAGGCTATTGTTTATTTCAATCAGCAAGGGAAAACCGTGTACCATGTGCAGCTGTCGATTTAGCATATAAAATTGTGAAGAAGGGAATGAAGATTGATCTTTGTGGAGTATTGTTGAAAAATCTGTTTGAAAATCTAAACACCATAAGGAAGTTGAAGAAGAACAACTCGGCTAACACATTGAAGTTTGGATCACATTTGGTGTGCATGTTTTTCTATTTTGAAAAATTCTTTCCATCTGTCGGTAACATAGTTTGAGAGCTACACCGACCAATCACCCATCAAATTAATGACTTCATCAAAAAGCTAGGTGATAACTTCAATGAAATTATGGATGATTATTTTAGCAAGTTTCAGGAAAGGATGCATAACAGGTATAGGATTCCACCCAAGTTAGTGGAGAAATACAAGGATGATATATGCTTTGAAGTAGACACCGACTACTGCTATGTCAATGTGGTGGAACCGAGAACTCAATCTTTGCCACCTATGGGTTATGAGATTGATTTTGACATTTCACAACAACAGATAGATGCCTTTCTTTCTCTTCCAAGGCATGCTATAGAAATTAGGTACGAAACCTATGAAGAGGTTAAAGAAAAAGTTAAGATGAGCATTGTAGTACCTAAGGCTACAAGAAAAGCAACAAAAATGATTAAAGTATTAATAGAGAAATTTGGAGAAGGTTCTTCCTCCACTCCTGTCAAGAGTGAACTACTTGCAATTGAGGAAGAATCTGAAGCTCATGGAGCTGCTATTACTTTGAGTACCGAGTTGCCAAAAGGAAAAATTTTGAAAAGGAAGAAACAAGACTCATCACAAGTATCACTGACTCCTCCAACAAAGCAACCTAACACAAGATCATCTGCAGTGTCACTGAGTAAGAAACCAAAGAATGTTGCAATGCCTAAAGTCACAAGGACTTATAAGAAAGCGCCTTGAAAACTCATTTTGAATAAAGAATCCAGTGACACCGAATCTGAAGATGCAAGCAAATTTCAGATTGTTAAGAGTCAAAAAGAAGATGTACATAGCGTTGATAATTTTTGTGCTAATCTGAAACAATATGGTGGATTTGGAGCATTTAGATATGTTAAGTATGAATCCAAAAATGAAGAAGAAAAGAGACAAATAGAAGAAGTAGTAGTATGTACACTACTTAAATTCTGAATAGTCCCATTGGAAGTGACTGACTTCCTTCCTAAAACATTGTATTAACATATTGACACTAGGTGGCAATATGCTATGGACTCGGAGAAACAGGTTAGAGAAAGAGTTTTGGTACATCTCTTTCGAGATATGTTGGTTGATGACATTAAAGAACATTTAAAGACCTCATAGACAAACTTTCAAGTAAAGCAGAGAGCATTGAAAATGATGAATGATCTTTATCTTGAAGTAGAGAATGAGACCAAGGAAAAGTGGTAGGAAATCTTTCGAATCAAGAATGTTGGTGAGCAAGTTGAAGTTGAAATAGTTGATGTCACCGAACAAGATCCTGCTGAAACTATTCAATTAGATGAGGATGTCATGGCTACCGAGGAACAAGAACAAGAGATGATAGAAGGAAATGCTTATGCCAAACTAGTATCCAGTGAATCAGTTTTGGAACAAGTCAAATCCTATCCTCTGGTAACTCAGCAAGTGTTAATCGAGAAGCCTCAGGACATTGAATAAGGAAAAGATGGTCAACAGTCTACCAAAGGAGAATCTACTTCTCAGGCCACAAGAGAATAGACCTCTCAAGCACCTGCAAGTACTGAAATTGTTGCTATCGAGACACCAAGCAAAGAGGCACCGAAGGACACTATAGAGGCTAAAGAAACCAACCAAAGTGTTGCCTCTACCGAGCAACCTATCGAGGATGAACCAGCCTCCAAGGCCATTGTACCAGTTCAACCGATGAAAGCCTCATCTTCTAAGGACAAGAAAATGAAAAAGTATAGTTTCAAGATAGATCTATCTAAGCCCATTGTATTGCCAAATGTTGACATCTCTAAACTAAAAGGGAAAGCACTCATTTAATTCAGAGAGCTATGCAAAGCTAAAGCTAAACAGGAAAAATAGATGGCTATTCAGAAAAAGAACTGTGTACTTCAGAAGGTTAAGGCATTATTGTCAGACATGCTACCTGAAGCTACCGTGAATGAAGATGATGTCATCCATATGCAACTGGATGAACTCCTTACTCAATTAGAAGCATCAGGAGTAGACGCATCTGAATACCTCAACAAGATGAAGGATAAAGAGCTAACTGCAAAAATGGTTGAAGAAGTGCAAAAAGCAATTGCTGTAGGTAAAGTTAAGCTAGTTGGATTCATAGCTGAGTTGTCCCCTCAACTTAAGCATATTCTTTATTTATTTCAAAAGCTCTGTACATTCTCTTTATTCATTAAGGATATCAAGAATAAAACCAAAGTTATTGAACGAGAGATCACCACTCTCTCCAATACATTGACTACCGAGCCAAATTCTGTTCAAAATTTCTACACCAAATTGCAAAATCTTATGGCTCAATAGTTAGAACTTTGAAATGAAGAGCACAAGATCAGGATGGATATCATGACTCTCCAAACATTATTCATTCCTCATCTTTCATCCATTCAAGAGCAGATCAATCGAGCCACTCATTTATCCACTCAACAAGAGGGAAGCACTCTAGATGGTCCGATCTCACTCTTAGCTGACATTACAACTCAAAATTCACTCATGGATAGTGTCAAGGATGCCCTCTCTACCGCTCTCACCGATGCAAAGACAAAGTATAAATCCATTTTTGACCAGTTGCCTCCATCGAATGGTAACTAGTTTTTGATGTTTGTCAAAAAGGGGGAGTATAGTATCAAAGTATCAAAGGGGGAGTGTAGTATACAGGGGGAGTATACCAAGTAGAACAGAGTATCCAAATGCATAGTTGAATTTGACAGGGGAGCAGTAAACACCGAGTAGTGATCCAAGAGAAAAGAACCAGTGCAGTAAACACAGAACATTGATCACCGAGCATGCAAAATCAGAATTATGTATAGTGAATTGATAAGGGGAGTATATCTGAGTATACTATTTATTGACTATTGTATATACTATCAGTTTAGTCAAATTTTGTAAGTATATAGATTTTGAGTTATGAATTTGAAAGGAGTTTTGTCAAATATTTCAAAACTAATATCAAAAGGGGAGATTGTTACTATTTACTAAGTTGTCATTAGTTTTATATCCAAATTCATCCTATATACTCTAGTCGGTTAATACTACTGGAACATTCAGCCGGTAACCACTAGAGCAGTCGGTTATAGAAGACAAAAGTCATAGAGTCTAGTATACACTGAGCTATCTATAGAGTTACACTCTATGTCTACCGAGCAGCAAAAATGATATACCGAGTGAACACACACCGAGTGAAACGTGTTACCAGATTCATTAAACCTAGACACATATGTGGAAACGTGTTACAAGATCGAGGAACAGGGAATCATTATCACATAGGAAATTGTACTTCTAGATTATGTATGATTTTGAGGTCATCTATCCAATGAAATATTTTGTATAGTTATTCATTTGATGAATCATGTTTGTAAGATCGAAGCATGAACAGATCACCGACATAAGAGATCTATTTATGCAGAATGATTTAAGGATCAAAAAGTGAAAAACAGAGGTGTCTGAAGCAAGACATGTGTAATAGATAAGGAAGCACTGAGTATTGTGACTATTAGAGACACAGAAGGTCACCGAGAAGGATTTCAGAGAATAGTCAAGGAACAGAGTAAACATAAGGGTTTACCGAGTTAATCTATGGATTACCAAGGTATGCTATAAGCAAGGTAATCTCATCTTGAGCACATAGAATCTGCTATAACATTTCAGATGTAAAGTTGCATATATTTGTAAAGATTTTATAGTAATATTTTGAGTTGTAAGAGAAACCTCTAACAGGGTAAAGGACTCTAACAAAGTCTGTAAATTGTAAAGCCTTTAACCAGGTGCAACATTTAGTATAAGTGTTGTAAAATCCTTTAGCAAGGTAGATCTAACAATCTTGATACTCCTAAAAGGGTAAGCTATCAGAAATAGCTAAACATGTAGCTCTAACCGAGCAACCTTTATTATTACAGTAGTGAAGTTGTGGGTGCCATCCCCACCGCAGTTTTTCTCTCTAACCAAGAGTTTCTGCGTAACCAAAATATATGTGTTATGGAGTGAATCATGTATGATTGTTATTTATTTGTTTTAGCATTATATTATGTTACAAAAGTTTTTGGTTTATGCTTAACAGTAAAGTTATTGTTGAAGAAAAGTTTTGAAGTACTGATTCACCCCTCCCCTCTCAGTACATTAGCTTTCCATATTGGGCCTAACATATGCAACCTTCTTTTTGGGCTGAGGTAGTTAATTGTGCCACTTATATTTAGAATCAGATGCCTCATAAGGCATTGCACCAGACGACTCCTGAGGAGGCTTGGTCCCATGTCTAGCCTGATGTTTCATCATTTCAAGTTTTTGGTAGTAAGGCTTGGGCATTTATTCTAGATGCTCAGAGGAAATCCATAGAGAGAAAGAGATGACCACTCATATTTGTTGGCTATTGTGAGGATGTTAAGGCGTACAAGTTGTTTGATCCTGATTCCTGAGAGGTCCTGTTTCGATGGGATGTCCATTTTAATGAGCGCCTTCCTCAGACATATTCTCCATCATCAACTTCTCCCTCACTGCCTCCTCCTCCCTCTTCATCTTTTGAGGATTGCTTATTCCTTGAGGATGTTGCAGATGATGGTCTACCATCCCCACCACCACCACCACCACCCGCAACTTAGCCTTTTCCCAAGTGGGCCCAATTTATAGTTGATGTTGTTGGTTCTATGGCAGGTGATCCTTCAGATTCTCATCGTAGTTGTGCACAAACATCCAGTTCTAGTCTTATGAGTCATGCTATTTCAGATGATCCTCAAAAATTTTTAGAGGCGACCAGTCACCAAGAGTGGGATAGGGCCATGGATGAGGAGTATTCTTATTTGATGAAGAATCATACTTGGGGTCTTTGTACTCTTCTAAAAGGAAGAAAGTTGGTTTAGTGCAAGTGGGTGTACCATACCATGTATGTTGCAGATGGTTCTATTAATAAGTATAAGGCTCATCTTGTTGCGAAGGGGTTTTCTTAGGTGGAGGGTATTGATTACTCTGAGACCTTTTCTCTTGTCACCAAGATGAATTCTATTCGCTTTGTAATTTTTCTTGCAGCTTCAAAGGGATGGACAATTTTTTAGATGGACGTGAAGGGTGCCTTCTTGCATGTAGACCTTCATGAGGAGATATATATGGAGAAGCCTCAGGGATTTGTGCAGGATTCTTATTTGGTTTGTAGACTTCAACATTCATTATACGGCCTCAGATAGGCCCCTCAGGCTTGGTAAGAGAAGATGGACTCTTTCTTTCTCTCCATACTCTTCACACGTCATTCTGATCCCACTGTTTATATTCAATGTCAGGGGGATGATATGGTTATTCTTGTGTTATATATTGATGATCTCATCATTATCGGTAGCTCGTCCTCCTTGATTCAAGATATTCAGAGAGCTTTGATGGATTACTTTGAGATGACAGATCTTGGACTTTTGCACTATTTTTTTGGCCTACAGGTTATTTAGTCTTCCGATGGGATTTCCATATTTTAGTAGAAGTATGCTCTTGATATGCTTCACCGATTTGACATGCTTGCTTGCAAGCCTGCACCCACACCACTTTAGCTAGGTGTTGTTTTGTCTGCCACTTGTTCTACACCTTCCGTGGATTTTACCTTATACATGTAGTTGGTTGGCAGTTTGTTGTACCTGACACATACATGCCCGGATCTTTCCTTTGCTGTTGGTCTTGTCTCTAGGTTCTCCCATGATCCCTATGAGAGCCATTGGCGAGCTTCCAAACCTATTTTGAGGTACATTGGGGGCACTACATAGTTTGACATTCACTATACTTCAGGATCCCCTCACATTGTTGGCTTCATTGACTCAGATTGGGCTAGTGATGCTCATGATCGGAAGTCTACTCATGGCTTTGTTTTTTGCCTTGGTTATGACCCTATCACATGGTCTTGCAAGAAGCAGTCTTCTCTTTATTTATCATCTACAAAGGCTGAGTATTGAGTAGCAATGTTATCTAGTTAGGAGGTTTTATGGCTTCGATAGTTGATGACTGAGTTTGGGTTCCCTCCTGATAGTCCCACTATTCTTTGGTATGACAATTAGAGTGCCATTCACATTTACCGCAAACCAGTGGAGCATCAGAGGAATAAACACATTGAGCTTCACCTTCACTTCATCAGACAGTTGATTCAAGATGACTTTTTCATCTTGGAGTACATACCTACAAAGGAGAAGGTTGCTGACATCTTCACTAAACCTTTCGCATCTCTACGCTACCTTTAGTTGCGCTCTATGCTTGGGGTGAAGGAAGTTGTCCTTGGGGGGTCTCATTGAGGCCTTCCTTCATGTTTTTTTTTAGCATGATTTTTCCATCTCTTTTTTGGAGTAGGGTTTTTTCCCACATGGTTTTCTTTATTTCTCTGGTTTATAGAGATTTGGTTGTGATTGGGTACCTCATCAGGCTTTGTTGTCGGGACCCAAATTTGGCTTCCTCATGTAGTTGTATTTGATTTTATGCATTTCATTTTTAGCTACTCCCTAAGTTCATCTTAAGGAGGGGTGTTAGAGTTATCATGTATTAGCTAATAATTATCTATTTAATTATTAGACTATTATCCTCTACACTTAAGCTAAACTTAGGCATTTAACAATATTGTAGGTATTTAATAATTATTCTAATTATTAAATACACATTCTCATTTAGGGTTGCACCTCTTTTAGGTTTGCACAATCTCCTTTTATAAGGATTGTATTGTATTTCTTTTTTATTCCCTCTCTGAATGCTAATCTTTTTCTTCAGAGCCATTATTGCTTCTTTGCCTCCATTCTTCTCTTGTGATAGGTATTTTGCATGCAGGTGTTCTTGGGATCTCTGAATTTGTATTTCTCAACTTCTTCAATGGTTGAAATCCAACCTGCAATTATTCCATGTGAAAGTACCATCCTTTGACACCAATTAAAGAAGATTATTTTTATTAATTTAGTCCTTGAAGTCAATTGAGTTTGCATCTCTCTACGATCCCCTCCTTATTTTTTGTATAGGTGAAGGTAGCATTAAAGTCTCCTATAATTGTATATGGATAATTTGTAGTGCCTCTCCCAGGCTTGCATTTTTATTTACATATTGATAGACTTATTTAGACATATGGTTGATGCTTAGATGATTACTTATGACTCTATTGCTATCTTAGAGGGTATTGATAATCCTAGTTACTCTATGTGGATTTCTGTTATGACTCATCATGTTTGGAGATTTATATGACTTATGATATTATGATGGTACTAACCCTATTTTATGATCATGATTTTATGTGATGCTTTGATGTTATATTGTATGACTATCTTCGTGAGTAGAGACGATGTCATATCATCATAGTGAACATGATGTGATGTTGTGATTCTCTATCACCTATCTGATTATTATGATGTATATGTAGTGTATACGTTATGTTGAGTGGTGGATGTAGGTTTGCAAGAACTAGACATCGACTCCACCTGGTCTCATAGGTTTGAGGGCAAGTTGTTGGAGATGGCATGTGTTTCCCTCACACACTTTAAGTTAAAGTTGTCACCTTGTCAGTTGAGTCATGTTAGTATTGTCTTGTGGCACACTATGGTTGTTAGGACCCTCATTATGTGGTCTTGTGAGTATGATTGTTTACTTAAATTAATAGTTGATTCTATTGCATAGTTTATTAAGTGGCTAAATTGAGATATTAATATTATTTGATTATTTATTGGGTTCTAAAGTTTATCTTATTTTACTTTAGTTTATGATTTAGTGTTTAAATGATTATTTAATTTATTGTTGAGATTTCATAATTATTTGACTTATTGATTTATTTGATCCATCGTTTATTTATTGTTTAATTAATTTAATTAATTTAACATTTGATTTATTGTTTATCAAGAGCTTAATTATTATTTTTATTCATTGTCAATTAGCTTTTATTTATTTATATCTTAGTTGAGTTTTATTCATTGTTAATTGTTGCATTTTATATTTATTTTATTTTATTTATTTTAATGATGCCATTTTGGATTTTCTATTTTTATTATTTATTTATGACCATTTATTTAATTATTGGTATTTAGTTAATTAGTGAAACAAGGCATTAATATTTTATTAATGGATAAATATTATAATCCATGGTTATTTATTTAATTTATGTTGTAGTTTATTATTTATTGGGAGAATAAATAATATTATCATTTGTGAATAATATTTTATCTTGGGGTGTGCAACTATTATTTAATTAATTGTTTTACCACCCCTCTTTGGTTAATTTGATTTGTTATATTTTCTACATACCCTTTCACCCTATTGGTTGTTTTTATAAGAATAGGTAAATAATATTGGTAAATGATATTTACCTCGTAATCGTGAATAATAATAGGTATGAAATATAGTTTTATGCATTATTTTGATTGGCCAACGGTTTTCAATAGTTTGAATGAAATTTTTTATTTATTTTGGCTACTTGTGCATTGTGTTGCGTTACCATTTTTCTGGAATTTCTTCTGCAAATTGATTTCTTGATTGGAGATTGTTGGTTGCTATATTTTGGCTTGGATTGGCTTCGTGGATTTCTCCTCATCAACTTTACTTTTCCATTACTTCAATTTTACCAGGTTGGAGATCTATTACCTTTTATTGTTTTCAATTTAAAAGATTGTTTTCTTCATGTCTGCGAAAAGTTTGTTTGCGGGAGCAATTTTGAGAAATTATCATATAGTTGATAAATATAAATGTGCATATGAGACCTTGGGATAAATGTATTTTATTTAGTTTTCATTCTTATGGGAAGCTGGGTTGATTTTTGTGTTTGCTGTGAATTTTATTTTCATTTTGAAACTTTTTGGGCATATGCGCTAAGCAAACAAATTCACTATTTTGTTTAACATATGTGTGACAAAAATTAACAAATGCTCTAAAAGAATTAACAAATGCTTTGAAAGAATTAAAAAATGCTCTTAAAGAATTAACAGATGCTCTACAAGAATTAACAGATGCTCTAGAAGAATTAATAGATGCTCTAAAAGAATTAATAGATTCTTTAAAATATTTAATGAATTCTCTAAAAGATTTAGCAAAGATGCTAAAAGATTTGTCATATGCGCTAAAAGATTGGTCAAATGCGTGATTCTGTCTTTTTGGTGGGTTTTTGATAAGTTATGATCAATTTTTATGATTTTGGCTTTTTACCAGAGGCATGTTGAGATGTCTTTAAGGTTTTTGGTTTTGTGTATTGCTCAGATTTGAATTGTTTCATTGTTTTTGGGCTCCGGTAAGAGGGAAATTTCTTTACTGTTGAGGATTGTGAGTATATGTTGTTATAACTCCAGCAAGAGAGATAATACCTTGTTGTTGAGAAAGGTTAATTGCAGCTCCAGTGAGAGGATTTGTTGTGCCTCGCAGTGCAGGATCATTTTATATGTTGGATTCATGTATTGCCCTTATCTTATGTGTATTTGACATTCTTGAGGCTCACTTTATTATTGCAATTTGGCATTTTGAGCTTATGGATTGACTTTTGTTAAGTGGCTCTTGGTTTCCATGTTGATATTTACCTTTGAAGATTTAGTTGTATCAGATCTATGATGGAATTTTTGGATGCTTTCCATGTTGAGATTCATGTTGTAAGGTGATGTATCTTGTTAAGTATTTTACCCTATGGTTTTGGTCCATGGTAGGGAGAGTGGGCTCTTGCATGTGTGGACCAAGGTCTTGAGCATTAGGCCTCTAGGAGGGGGTCTAGACTTGATGAAACCACATGAAGAGTTTTCTTGTAATTGCAAGTGATAATCTTAATAATTGATTAGTGGGTTTAGATATTTAGGAATTCACTAAACAAGATAATAATTGGTTTTGTGGCCCCACCTCATATCCCTTGAGAGATACTTAGGATGAGCTTGGGAAGACCGTTGGAGTGGTAAACCAATCTCCCTTGAATGGCTTCAAGGTTGAGATGGTTCCACATGCCTATCAGGGTGAGGCTTGGCCCCTTCTATTGTGAGGATAACATGTGATGACACTCTTTCACTACATGTTTCCATTATCCATATGCCTCGATTTGTTATTTATGCCTTTGGGAGTTTGGTTTCTTTGATTTAGCCATGTGATGTGATTGGATGTTGGAGTCTTATGATGTCATGTTGTATTCCTTGGTTGTTAGGTGTCAGCTTAGGTCTTGAGTGTGAGTTGGAACCTTATGTCATCTCCTAGCATGGGGGCTGGTTCCTATTTGTTTCCACATGGTCAGGTGGTTGATGCCTTCTTCCATTGGGATATTCTTCTTGGATGCTAGTGTGCGTGGATTGGATTCTTGGCTCTTCATTATGTGGATTATTTGGAGCATAATCTATGTAACTAGAATTGATATCATGTGGTATGAAAGACGCAAATGGAAAGGAGACTAAGTATTCAGTATATTGAGAACATGTATAATAGGACTTGTAGTAGGACGATTTCAAGATGAAATGTATTGTATGTGATTGTTGTAAATGGATATGTAATTGTTTATGTTATTCTTGATTAGGAAGGAATAAATTGATTGAGAGCTGTGAATGCAACATCTTGTGTATATCTTGTGGATGGTAGTGAATATGTTAACAATCATATAGGCCTTGATTTGATAGATGTTAATCTTCAATGTTAGTTATCTTGGGATATGGAAATTAATGAGTAGTTGTGTAAATACATGGAATATATTAATCTTCAATATACGGTTGTCCTATGGTGCTAATTTCTATGTATTAGAGATATTATTGTATTACGATGACTTGTAAATGTAAAATATGAATATGTACTTAGGTAACTTGTACTATTGAGCATTAGGATGGGATGTAGCAAAATAGACTAAGTGCTTGTTCCATGTGCTCTTATGCATTTAGACTTGATGATGTAGAACTATTCCCTTAAAATAAGATGATGTGTTATTATGTGGTTCATGTTGTAGAAATGCTCATCATGTTAGGAATGAGATCCTATGTTGAATTAGGGAATTGAAATGTTAGATTGTGTTTGTTCTTGTAGCATCATATGACTCTTGAATTTTGTTTAGTAGCTTGGAATCCTATTTGGAAGTAGATAAGTGCTTGCAGTTATAATATTGCATATGAATATGGATAGTATTCTTGATGAGTTGAGTAATGATTGTGCCTAAGGAAATAATTTAATTTCATATGTAGGAGAAGGATAAATGCAATTATATTCATGGTGTGTTAAGTGTTTAGCGAATAAACATGGGTGTTAGGAACTTTTGGTTGGTATTTTATAATGAACCTAAAGAGCACGTAATGTGATAGAGTTATACATATGAGTTAATGATTTATCATAGTTGTATGGGAAGTAAATGTTCACGTGGATTATAGTATATGATGTTCTAGATGGTTATGTGATATGTTAGAATTATGTCAAGTAGTGACGTTGAGATACCCTAGGGGATGGATATATGTTTTGCATGAGTTTATTAGAGACATGTAATGATTAAATAGTTATTTCTCTTGCATAATATGACATTGTGGTTATGTTCATGTTGAGTTACGCATTCATGTAAAAAGTCAATGATGCATTGATGTATGAAGGTAGTAATGTTACATTAATGAATGTTAGTGATAAGATGGAAGCCATGGTTGTCTTAAAAAAAATAAAAAATCCCAATTTATTAGTAGATTATGGTTTAGTTCTCTAAGGGATTTTGGCAGGCATTACATAATCATTCTGATTCATAAATAAGTCTAGTTTAGCCCATAGCTCTCTTCTCTTACTAGTTGTAGTTGGACCATACACATTGATCAATATAAATTTAACATCACTATCAAAACTTTTAACCTCTCATCCCATCCAATTACTACTTTCGACTAGAATATTAAAACTAACCTTCCTTGGATTCCCTAGAATAACCAATACTCTTGAAGCTCCTTCTGCATGCATTGTCGATACATCCCACTATCCCAACCTTTTCCTAAACATCTTCATTTCCTCTTTGTTAAGTTTGGTCTCTTGCAAAAGGATGATTTTTGCCTTTGTTTGGGATAAGCCATGCTTGATCAAACACTTTTTGTTAGGGGCATTTAAGCCCCTAACATTCCATGTTATTAGCTTCATGTGTCTTTGGGAAGGACCTTCACCTTCCTTGCATACCTTATCACTCCAAGCACGCCTTATCTCTCCACTCCTTATCTCTCCAATCATACTCATTATGTCTCCCACTCCTTATCTCTCCACAACATCGCTCCTTACGCCTCCCCTCCTTATACCTCCTGCACCTTATCTCTCCACGTCTGTCTTTGCATGCTTGAGCACTACAATAACCCACCTACCTTCGAGCATTGTCCAACCATCCATATTTTGTCTTGAGGCATTAACACCTCATACGAAGTCCTAGGCACATGATTAGAATTGTCAATGCCAATGATGCTAGTGGGGAGTCCGAAGCTTGCAGTTGTACGTACGTTGTCAAACCTGGGTTATGTCAACATTAGCGAGGCATAACACCTCGAAGTCAAACCTTGGGAAGCCACCCACACTCTATCTAGCGTAACCTGCAAGCATCAAACTGTAGTGGGACTCGAACATGCAACCGCCCTATTAACAGGGCCCATGACCACCGTCACACTGCGGGGTCAACCCCAAATATATTAATCATTATTAAATATATTATACTTGTATATTTATTTTATTTAATTATATATAGTCATTATAATTATATATTAATTAATGATCATAAAGAGCTAGTTTTTGTTACATACAAAAATCCTTATTGTTACAATGAACTATTTAATTAAAAAACTTGTTATAAATTTTACTATGGACATGATGCATCTCTTGTTTTTATATAAGTTTGGGACTACTTGGGGTGAATACCCTTTTTCATCTTAATTTTAACTTATTTTCATAATTTTTTATTTGTTATTATTATTAGCTTAAATAAAATTTACATTATTAATAAAATAAATTAAAACTTATGGGTAAGTGTACAAAGATGGTGGTCAAAAAGGGGGGGTATAAGTGGACACTTTTTTTTTCTTCTGAAATCAGGTGAACCTGAACTAGGAGGCAAAATTTGAAAGTCATCCACTTAAGATATGAAGATAATCAAAGAACAAATATTGTAGTACTCTAAATCTAGTTTCCAAACTACTAAACTTTTTCAAAATTGGATAAAATTAAGGGGGTCAAATCCTTCGTGCACGAAAAATTGACCCTGATTTTTTCTGAAAAACATAACATAGTGTATGACGTGCGTATCAAAAAAGTCATAGTTAGATTTAGTATTTTGACAAATCCTTTGGCAGAAAGATAGTTAAGAGTGAGCACTAGAAGATGCGTATTTTTTTGTAATTTTTTGTTGAGTATTTTTTTATGATTTTTCCAATTGAGCACATTTTGAAAATTAGGTACCTGCTCGTGTGCGAAGAATAAGTTGCACTAAACAAATCGAAAATACATTTTTTTTTAAAATTGTAAATAATCAAATGCTCTACAATTATATATATATATATTTCTAAATTTGGATAAATATATCAAAAGTTATTCAAAAAATGGTGCACCTATGTCTGTGAGAACTATGGAGACACTGGTAAAAGAAATTCAATAATAATATGTTATTGTTGTTCAAATTGAAAAAAAATTATATGGTTAGAAAGCTCAGAAGATGGGTGAAAATATGGTGGAAATTTTAGAAATACCCACTTGATGAAGTGTAAACTTGATGATGACAAAGTCGATAAATCAAGTTGATAAAATAAAACACGTCAAAAATGAGAGAAATGGAGGGAAATCAAACTTCCAAACCGTAGCTTTGTCATGCAGGCCTATTTCCAAGCCTAAACAGTCAAAAGTGCGTACGTGGTACTTATGGTGTAAGCAGCCCGTACGCACTCGTTTTCCTATAAACAATGCGTACACGCTATTGTATAATATGATATTCTATATATAATATGTGTATATACATATAATATATGTAATATATAATATGTGTATAATATGATATTATATATATAATGTGTATATACATATAATATATAATATATGTATATATATATATATATATAAATAATATATTAAACATATATATACACATGTAAGTGTATTGTCTCCCCGTCTCAAACTCATACAAGGTGCCTCTCTCTCTCTCTCTCTCTCTCTCTCCCCCCTTCTCCCTTCCTCCATACCCCATCCCTCCCTCTCTCCCCTTATCCCTTCCTCCATACCCCATCTCTCTCTCTCTCTCTCTCTCTCTCTCTCTCTCTCTCTCCCTTCCTCCATACCCCATCCCTCTTTCTCTTCTTCTCTCCCTCCCTCCCTCCATACCCCATCCCTCTTTCTCTTCTTCTCTCCCTCCCTCCCTCCATACCCCACGGCAACTATGTCTGCACTTCTATAGAAGTAAGTGAATTTATTTCTTATCTGCAACTTCTTCCTTGATTTTTATCATGTATGCTCTCCTAAGAAAATTGACTGATGGATTTGTGTGTGTATATTGAATAGGAGGAATATGGTTTGAAATTGAACCATGGGTGTATTACCGTGACAAAAAAGGAAACTTGCAGCAATATTCTTCTTGAATGTGTTTTTAATGAGTAGAGCAGATGTGGAAAATAGTGTCAACAAAGCAACATGATGAGTCACAATACTTGTAATATGTTTTTCAGAAGGAAACAACAGGTAGGAAGAGAAAGAGGGAGAGTAACACAGATGATGTCCTGTAGAATGATAGTGGTGGGTATGCGAGAGTTCCCATGTTGTTACACAACGCCTGCCACCTAAAGAAATTAAAGTTTGTTGTGTGCATGGCAGTGGTAGTATATGATGATCATCACTTGTCAAACAACTTGGAATGGTACATACCTGTAGACACTAAAAAATGGTCAACACACGTGTCTCCTATTTTAACATATCATGTGCATAGTCTTTAATTAAACCCCTTTTTACTAACAATTCTTCTCAGTCCTAAATAAATAAATTTAATAATTTATTTATTTATCCCCTTTGTCCATTAATTAAATAAATTCATATTATTTAATTAATTGATTCATAAATATGAGCAATAAATTAATAAATCATTTTATTAATTTATCATATTTATCTTCCTCTAAAATAAAGATAATTAATAAATTGTATTTATTAATTCATCTTTATTTCCTGCTTTTCTTAATTTTTTTTATTCTTTCATTTTATCCTCTTATGTGGAGATATTTAATAATTTTTAATTATTAAATCTTCTCATATATCCTCCTAATTTTCAAATTTGGAAACTAATATCTTTCCTTGATTTTCAAAAATCAATCTTTTTGGCAATATCTAATTAATCTTAATTTTTAAATTAAAAAATGAGTTATGCATCTTCAAAAATCTGCTTTTTGTGATAGGATATTTTATTTATTTTTAATTCTTCTATTTATCTTTTCGAATGAAGATTTTTAATAATTTTTAATCATTAAAACCTTCTAGATATTTTCAACTTGCTAATTTGGTATTTATGAGAAGATAATTAAAGATTTTATTATTTTATCTCATAATATCTTCCAGTTTGCTTTCTTCTATTTTCATCCTTTCCTGAATGGCAGCTCTGTTGTGCACTCAATCTTGTCTGTTGATTATTTTCAGTCTCAAATCAATCTTGTCCATACAGTCAATCCCCAATTTTTCTATAAATTGGACTCTTTTATTCATCATTTTCAACTACGATTCGAGTGTCCTTATGCTGTCTAATTTTATGTCAATTTCATCATTATCTTGCTTGCAACACATTTGCTTTGTAGGTGGCATCCACAAATTTGAAGGAGAAAGAAGAACAATGGAGGTCAATTGAAAGAGATTGTATTTGGTTTGCATTTTTTTTTTTATATCTTATCTTCAATTTCTTCATTGAATGTATTAGGATTTCTTTTTCATTGCAATTTAGCTTTGTGATTAGCTAATTGATATTGCTTTGATGCATTCCATTTTCCTAGTTACATTTTTTGGTGAACCCGACGTGAATCTAACAATTGTGCTAACATTTCTGATGTTTTTTTTATGAGGTCTTGATTGCACACAGGAACTAAGAGGCAGATTTTAAAAGTGTTTTGTGCAGGTTTTGGAGTGTTTTGCATCCATGATCATAGTTTTGAGTCCAAATCTACATCTCAAATTTAGTCTAATTAGGAGGTTTAAATCACCAGTTTGGACTAATTATTTTCATTTGGGATTAAAATTAACATAAATTTTATTTTCATTTTAGTTAAAATTAACAACAAGTTGCATCTACTTTCATTACATGGGTTAAAATTGAACACAATCTGCATTTTCACTCATCTGGTTTAAAAAGAACCCACATTCTGCATTTTCAATCAATATTAGATTAAATAGGGGATCAAATTAACCACAATCTTCATTTTTATTTTACAAATTGGTTAAAATGAACCCTATAGCCTCTTTTTAGTTGCATGCTAGGTTTTTAGTTGCATACTAACTTTTAAAAAAAATTGCACGTCATTTTTTTAATTTTTTAATTTTTTTAAATTGCATGTTAGCTTTTTTTTTTTTAGCTTTTTTGCATGTCAGTTTCCTTAACCTTTTTGCATGTTAGCTTTTTTAGCTTTTTTTATTGCATGTTATCTTTTTGAGTTGCATGTCATTTTAAAAAAAAAATTGCATGTCAGCTTTTTAAGTTGCATGTCATTTATTTTAAGTTGTATGTTCATTTTTTTAGCTTTTTTGTTGCACGTTAGCCTTTTTAGTCGCATGTCATTTTTTTTAGCTTTTTTTATTCCATGTCAACATTTTAGCTTAATTGCATATCCGCTTTTTTATTTGCATGTTGCTTTTTTTTAATTTGCATGTAGCTTTTTTCATTCCATGTCATTTTTTCTTGATTGCATGTTTCTTTTTTTGATTTGCATGTAACTTTTTTCATTACAGGTCACTTTTCTTTGCTTGCATGTTGTTTTTCTTGCTTGTTGCTTTTTAGTTACATGTTGCTTTTTTGCCTATTGTTTTTTTTAGTTTGCATGTTTCTATTTTTCTTTTTGCTTGCATGTTGCTTTTTTGCATATTGTTTTTTCTACTCAACTTAGAGGTTTTATGTGTTACTAATAATTTTGTGCAACACCTTGACATTTGTTGGGAGAAGACAAACATTGAAACTATTGACATATTTGTTGCAGGACACGGCCAAAGACATATTTGAAACCATGTGTTTTTTATTTATTTCTAGCTTAGTTGCACACTTCGGTTTCTAAGGGATAAATGAACACCATGTATGCCATGTTTTTTTTTTCATTTGCTTGTGTGTTATAACCTTTAGATAGTGGGCCTGCCTCCCGATTTGCTTGGTACCTGAACAGACATTGGTGAGAGGGAACGCCCCTAAGTGGTGACAGGGCTAAGGCCAAGCCTCTTCCAAACCACTATAAATAATTGTGGCTGCAATGAAAGTTGTAGACAACGGGTGCTAGAATGGCGTAGCAACGATTAAATTCATTGGATCTACGTCCACCCAAATGGATGCCCTGACTAAGAACCTTTGTGCTTAGAGACCAAAAACCTTCTAGTCATTGGTACAAGAGGTCGGACCTCTAATGCCATCTCACACTTTTATGACTCTTAGTGGAGATACAAAGTTCACCATGGGGAGCTTTCATGGGAACTGATGTTTGGCTGCCCTGGAGAAGTGAGTGCTGAGGGTGGAGCTAGTGGGGTCAAGCATCTAAGTATCCGCTCTGAGTAAGCGTAGCTGGGAAACCAAGTGAGATCCAATGACTATTGTCCTTTCCAACCATAGGATTTGTTGTTGAAGGTGCATGATTGTCTTCGGTCAAAGTCAAACAAACATATTGTCTTCTATGCTTGTAAAAGGTTGAATTAAAAACAATTGTCACAAGTGGTCCAAAACAACCTTGTTTTCAAAGTTCAAACAACATTCAACAAGTCAAAAACAAGTTTCAATTGTCCAAACAAGATTCAAACAAAGTCAACCTTGGTCCAAAGAACTTCAAAATATTTATTCAACAATTTGCAGAATTTTTATCAACATGGCTTGTCAAAACATTGGAAATCTTTATCTCAAATTACATGTCACTTAGGTTTAGACTTTGCATAGTCCAAACTTAGGGCTTAGGACATTCACATTGCCTTTCATATTTAGTCCATTGCATTGTCATAATTCCTTTGCACTTAGATTTGGAATCATTTTCCTGAGTCTCCATTGCATTATCATTATCATACCAAAATTAGGTCTTGGCTTAGGTTGTATTTTGCATTTCCAAAGTCATTGGTCTTCACATATCCCTATCAAATTATCTTTGTCATTGCATAGTCCAAACCCTAGGTCTTTTCTTAGGTTGACATTGTCAAACATTCTATTCATATCCTTGGTTCATATCATTTTTTCATATCATATCATATCTTGAGACCATATCATATCCATATCATATCCATATCATATCCTTAGGTCATTGTAATCATCATTTTCATTATCATTTTTATTATCATTGTCCTCTTGTATTTAGTCTCAAAATTAGGTTTTCAAAAATTGAAAAATCAAAACTTTAGATTAAACCCTAAGTTGTTGTTAGAGAGTCTTGACCTTGTCCAAAATTTGTCCTTTTGTCATCAACATCATTTTGTCAAACCTATCTTAGTATCCAAATGTATAGGTGAGACATTGTCATTGTCTTATCATCATTTTGTCCTTTGTCCTTTTGTCAATAAGGTCTTGGCTTCATTTCAATTTCCCAAGGTTGTGTCTTTATCTTTGCATTTCAAAAGTTTGTCTCCAAAAATTCAAAAGGTACAAAAACATTTAGTTGCATTGTCAATCACCTAGGTTGCATTAGTTGCATACATCATTCCTAAAAATCAGAAATCCCAAAAATATTGTATAGTGACATGTCTATTGAAACAAGGTTCCAAGCTCCAATGATGCAACAAAATTTGACATATCAACCGACAATGCAATCAAATTTTAATCCAAGGCAATCACAGTTATATCCAACCCAACAAAAAGGCAATATCAGTCAAATTTTTTATGATGAAACAAGTCTCCAAATACAAAAACTAGAGGAGAAACTAGCTCAAGAAACAAATATCATTGAACAAAAGGTGAAAAATAGTGAGAAGATTAGATCCCAAATGTCCAAAACATTTCAAAAATTTCAAGGTCCAAACCCAAACTTTGAGCCAATTAATGTAAGATTTCTTATCGAACGATCAAACATACCATCTCTCCTCTCACAAATAGAGATGATGAAACAATTTCAAGAAAAGAGACAACAACATTATGTGCCTCCATAACAAGAACAAGAAGGTGTTTATTATCAATCACATTTTCAACCATCATAACCAATTATTCAACAGTTTGAACATTTCCAACAGACACAACCAATGGTCCAACATATACAACCAACACAACCAATGGTGGAATATCAACAAGTTCAATCAACATGTCAATATCAACAACCACAACCAAACATTCAAAAACAAAGGTTACAACACACACCAACCCAAGTTTCAAACATGTCAGAACAATTGAACCAAGTCCAATATCAAAACGTGACATCAAACGAAGACCAAATTCTTGCCAAGAAATTTCAAAATATAGATCCAATCATGTCAAAACCTCGCAAGGATTCAAATGTGTCTCCAAAGAAAGGTAGCCTTATTAGACAAATCTTAAAGAGAGTCCTAAGTGATTTTCTTGAGGATGATCAAAATCATACACCAAAGTATAGTGAAGAGGGGAAAACAGATTTGAAGGTCAAATGATCAAAACATAACGAAATAAACATGCATAATGCTAAAATATCATTAAAAGACCATTTCACCTTGCTATTTTACCTTCTCCTTTGGATTGAGCTTGATGAAGTGAAGGCACCCCTTGATAATGCTCCACTTGATGTGCTCCTTTGATTGTTGGATGTGGATGGCTCTCCAATGTTGTGCACAAATGGAATGGATTTGAAAAATGATAAGGATGAGATGATCAAGTTGCCAAGATGATTTCCTGGGCTCAAAAGGGCAACATAAGCTTATTGGATTTCAAGATGTTTTTGAATGAAGGGATGGAGCCCTATTTTATAGGAAGAGGAGAGGAAAATGAATGGCTAGGATGAATTCGAGATGAAGGGCTAAGATTTACTTGTGAGCTCACACAAGGTCCAAGAGAGGGTGTGGAGACCAAGAAATATGCCTTAAAGGCATTTCGTATCTCCACACTCCACAAGATGCATTGGAGGAATTAAAAATTCTTCAAAAAAGGATATCATGGGGATTTGGAGGAATAAAAAGGAATTAAAAATTCCTTGGGAGAGGGGATGCCTGGAGGAATGTGTGATTTCGAAAATCTTACATTCACCTAGGAAAAGAGCATTTAAAGCTAGTGGCTAGATGAAAAGGACAAAGAGTTGACTTTGTGGCTAATCATGATGATTAACCATTAACGACTCATTAGGAGGTAGATTAGAGGAAATGTTAGGTGGGATTAATATTTGTAGGAGAATTTGACTAGGAGAGAGAATGAGTGGAGGGAATAAAAAATTAGAAGAATAATGTTAAGTGAGTTTAGGGAGTTTCTAAAAGAATGAATTAAGAAGATGATTTGTAGGAATCATGTAGGTTAACTAATTAATTGAAATTAATTAGCTAAGAGGAAGATTTGTAAGGATTTGATTTTTTTAGAAGAATAAAGAAAGGGATTGATTTATTAAATAAATCAATCATATGCTATAGTGACAATATTAATTATATTTAATTAATATTGAGAGGAATTTGACTTAACATAATTAATTAATTAAGTATGCGAGGAATTAAAAATAATTAAAATAATTATTTTTAAGTGTCTACATTTTGCCCCTCTTTGAAGCGAGGTGTGATGACACATTGATTCAAAAAATAATCTTGTTTTGATGCTGATATTGGTTTGATAGGATGCCCTAGCTCTTGATTTATAGATTATGGTATGGTGATGCCCCCTCGAGAGATCAATTGAGGTATTTGATCTTTGGAGTTTTGCGAAATTGATATCCCAATAGATTTAATTTGATTCGATTGATAAGACGTAGATTCAGTCTGGTTTCAAGAAGAATTCATCCTGTATAAGACAAAGATGATCAAAGTGTCTGGTTTCAGGAAGGATTCATCCTGTATAAGACATGATTGATCACAATATCTAGTTTCAGGAAGGATTCATCCTGTATAAGACATGATCAGAGTGTCTGGTTTCAGGAAGGATACATCCTGTATAAGACATGACTAATCACACCGTTTAGTTTCAGGAAGGATTCATCCTGTATAAGACATGATCAGATCACAACATCTGGTTTCAGGAAGGATTCATTCTGTATAAGACATGATCGATCACAACGTCTGGTTTCAAGAAGGATTCATCCTATATAAGACATGATTAGATCACAATGTCTGGTTTCAGGAAGGATTCATCCTGTATAAGACATGATTGATCACAACGTCTGGTTTCAAGAAGGATTCATCCTATATAAGACATGATCGGAGTGTCTGGTTTTAGGAAGGATACATCTTGTATAATACATGACTGATCACAATGTCTGGTTTCAGGAAGGATTCATCCTGTATAAGACATGATCAAATCACAACGTCTGGTTTCAGGAAGGATTCATCCTGTATAAGACATGATCTGAGCATCTAGTTTCAAGAAGGATACATCTTGTATAAGACATGAATCGAAATTAGAATTGATTATGTGAGGAAAAAAAATAGAGGAAGAAAAATTACGGTGGAAGGGATAAATGAGGAAGATATATGAAGTAGTCGTGAGGTATTTGAAAAGAAGAATAAGAGATGCGAGACCGCGAAGGAAAATGGGGGCAATTGAGAACTCCATGGGATTATTGAGTTTAGGATTTGATGGAATGATGGTGAGATTTTGTGCACAACAAATGTGGAGAGCCAACCTAGTTTGATGTTGCCTTGAGTGACTTGCACCACTAATTATAGAAATCAGGATGCCATGAGAAACCCAGGGCGTGGACTGACTTTGTAGACAAACGGGAATTTATTGCACACAACAATGCAAGTGTTAAGAAACACTAATACAAAATTGTGAGTTCGTGCAAGGAAACCCTCAAACACACTGATACCTCTTGTACATGAGAAGGTAAGTGTTGATAAACACTAGTACCAGGTCACCGATTTATACAAGAAGGATCCAAAACATGCCATGCTATGAAATATGCCCCAGTATGCACCTATCATAACATACCTGGATATGGAAGAACCCAGACAGTCATAAATAGTGGCAATCATAGGGAAAAAGATGCAAGCCTATATGAAAAGATCTAAAAAAATCTAACAAGTCTCTTCCTTGCGACCACATGATACCTCTTGCCAAGAGTAGAACTAGGATGGACTTGGGATTGTTTCTCAAGACTTCTTGAAGCTTACACACAGAGGCATAAAATCTCAATTTCAATGGGACATTCCTTGTTCATGACTCGGGCGAAGACTTATCATCATACACATGTTTTATTGGAAGGCGGAAAAGAAGGAATGTTGCGCATGGGTGGGCTGGATGGTAGATGATTTGTAGTATCGACATGATAGACAGTGGATCCAGTTATTTACCTTGGTGTCTGCACAAAGGTTTTCACCAAGGTACTTGTCCATAGCGCCACCAAGTGGTTTTCACTAATGGACGAATTGTTTTTTCTTTCTTTTTCTTTCTTTTTTAATTTTTTTTTTTTTTTGTGTCATAAGGTGCCTGTTTGCCAAGTTTTCACCAAAGTGACATTTTTTTCAGGATCTTTTTCTCATTTTAAAAAAAAAAAAAATTTCTTGATTTTTTTTTTTTTGACAATTTAAGACTTTCTGAGGACTAAGCATAAAATATTTTGAGGTGCATGATATTCATTGAATCATCCAAAGGATCACCTTCAGGAGTAGCCAACTGATAAGCTCTTGATCCATATTTCATTGTGATTACATATGATCCAATCCAATTAGGCTCGAACTTGCCTTTCTTTTCTCTTTCTTGTAGATTTTTCTGATTTTCCATGAGGACAAGATCACCAACTTGGAATTCTCGAGTTTTGACTTTTTTATGATAACTCATGTGTAGATGGTTTTGATATACCCGAAGATGATTCAAGGCCTTGAGGCACCTTTCATCTAACAATTCTAGCTCTTGTAAGTGGGCAATTCTATATTCTTCCTCGGGTAGGATGTTTTGCAACGATACCCTTAGAGAGGGGAACTCGATCTCAAGGGGAAGGATGACTTCAGAACCAAATACTAGGGAATAAGGATTGGCACCTGTGGGGGTGCGGATGGAGTTGCGGTAGGCCCACAATGCAGGATGGATTTGGAGGTGCCAATCACGGCCCACTTCATTGACTGTCTTTTTGAGGATTTTTATTAGGGTTTTATTAGAAGCCTCAGCTTGGCCATTGCCTTGGGGGTAATATGGAGTGGAGAAGCGGTGTTGGATGTTGAATTCTTGGCAGAGTTCTTTGACATCCTGGTTCTTAAATTGTTTACCATTATCTGTGATGATAACTTTTGGGATGCCATATCGACAGATTAGGTAGTTCAGGATGAATTTGGATATTTGCTTGCCGGTGATGAAAGTAAGAGGGATAGCTTCTACCCACTTGGTGAAGTATTCGGTGGTGGTGATAATGAATTTATGTCTGTTGGAAGATGAAGGGTGGATTTTCCCAATGAGATCGAGCCCCCACTATGAGAAGGGCCATGGTGTAATGAATGGCTGCAATTCTTATGACGGTGCATGAATCTTGTCGCCATGCTGCTGGCAAGGGATGCATTTCTTCACATAATTGTATGCATCTTCTTCCATTTTAGGCCAATAGTATCCTGTTCTCAAAATTTTTTTAGCCAACATGAGTCCACTTGAGTGTGCCCCACAGATACCCTCGTGTACTTCACGTAATGCCCATTCTGCTTCTTGTTTATCTAAACACCTTAGGAGGGAACCATCAAAATGCCTTCTGAACAAGGTGTCTGCAAGGATGGTGTAATGGGCACATCGACAGATGAAGGTTTGCTATTGGGTTTTGGTGAGGTGTGGGAGAATGGTGTTGTCTTTGAGGAAAGCGAAGGTTTCTTGGTACCAAGGGGACTCAGGACCAATGAGAACACACACCATTTCAGACTCTGGTAGGTCGTATGCCAGTATAAACAATTGCTCAACCAAGAACTCGCACTTCTGACTATGTGCTGACATTTGAAGGAGGGAGCCAATGGTGGCCATTGCATCTACAACCCTGTTGTTTGTTCGTGGGATTTGGTCAAACTTGATTATCGTGAAATATTGCTTAAGATCTTCAACCATGGTACGGTAGGGAAGGAGTTTATCATCTTTTGTCTAGTATTCATCATTGACTTGTTTTATGATGAGTTGGGAATCGCCATAGACTTGTAATTCCTTTATTTTCTAGTGGATAGCCAAGCGTAAACCTGTGATGAGGGATTCATATTCTTCTATGTTATTGGTACATGCAAAGGCTATCTTGTATGATTTGGGGATGCCATCTCCTTGAGGTCTGACCAATAATATTCCTGCCCTCGATCCATTTTGAGTGTAGGAGCCATCAAAATATAATTTCCATGTGGAGGATGTGGTAACAGTCATAATGAACTCATCTAGTAATTCTGTGAGAAGAGGATGGTCGCCTGGAAGTGGAGCTTCAGCCAACTGATCTACAATGACTTGTCCCTTGATTGCCTTTCTGTCCACATATTCAATGTCAAACTCGCTTAAGAGCATGACCCATTTGGCGGTTCTGCCAGTGAGAGCAGCTTTGGACAAGAGATATTTAAGTGGATCAATTTTAGCAATTAATTTTTTCTTATTATTTAGCATATAGTGTCGTAGTTTTTGTGTGCTGAACACTGATGCCAAACATGCTCTTTCAATGGGGGTGTAATTGAGTTCATATCCTACCAATGTCTGATTGATGTAGTAAATGGCATGTTCCTTCCCTTGATCATCTATTTGCGCCAATAATGCCCCTAATGCCACTACAGTAGCACATATATACAAAATAAGGGGTTTTCCAGGAGTAGGAGACATCAATATAGGAGGTGATGCTAGATATTCTTTTAATTTCTCAAAGGCCTTTTGACATAGGCAATCCCATTTAAATTTTGTGTCTTTACGCAATAGGTGTGCAAATGGATGGCATTTGTCTGCTAGCTGTGAAATGAAACACCTGACAGACTGGAGTTTTCCCTGGAGATTGTGTAGTTGTCTGAGAGTTTTTGGCGGAGGCATTTCCATAATAGCTTTTACCTTTGTGGGATCAACCTCAATGCCTCTGCGGGAAACAATGAATCCAAGTAGTTTTCTCGATGTGACGCCAAACACACACTTTTTTGGATTTAGGCGCAGCTTGTATTTTTCCAATCTTTTGAAGATCTGTTTTAGAATGGGGATGTGTTCTTGTCTTGTCTTAGATTTTCCTAGCAGATCATCCACGTAGTCCTCCATAATTTTGTGCAAGAGGTCATGAAAAATTGTTGTCATTACCCGTTGATACGTAGCTCCAGCATTTTTAAGGCCAAAAGGCATGACCCGGTAATAGAAGGTACCCCATGGTGTTGTGAATGCAATTTTATGCTGATCCTCATCTGCTATCCTGATTTGGTTGTATCAAGAAAACCCATCCATTAGCGATAACATTTCATGTCCTGCTGTAAGGTCCACAATCATGTCTATATTGGGGAGCGGGAAATCATCTTTAGGACAAGCTATATTTAGATCTCAGAAATCTGTGCAGATGCGGATGCCCCCAACAGGTTTGTCGATAGGTACAATGTTGGAGACCCATTCAGCATAATCTATTGGTTTGATAAATTCTGCGTCTAACAACTTTTGGAGTTCCGCCTTGACCAGGAGTGCAATATGTGGGTGCATTTTGCGCAATTTTTGTTTTACAGGTTTTGCATCTAGGCGGACGGCGAGATTGTGAACCACCAAGGCAGGGTCCAACCCTGGCATATCGGAATAGGACCATGCAAAATTGATTTTTACCTCTGTAAGGAAGTTGATGAAGTCTTGTTTCTCGATTTCTGTGAGGGATTTGGCAATGAGCACATTTTTCGGAATGACTTTGGTGCCCATGTTGATGCTATCTGTTTCTTCTATCAACAAATTTGATTTATCCCGTGGAAGGTAACCAATGGTAGGGTGGTCAAATCCCTCATCGTCAAGTGCCTTTTCTAGGTTTTCACTTTCAGATACGCCCTTTGTTTTTATTTCTTGTTTATCCAAAGGCACCTCAAGGAGGTTTTCACCTAGGGAATCATATCTTTTTCTTTTATTATCTTTTTTGTGGTAAGGGCATTGACTTGACTACCAAAGTATCCCTTTTCATGTAGTTGAATACCCTCGACTCTGCTACAATCTTCTATATTTTGTGTTGTTAGGAGAGCAATGAGAGCATTATCATCGGCGCGGATATCTAAAGTGGGTTTGTCTCGTTGGCCCCAGTCAATGAGTTTAGAATGGACAAGATGTAGCTCATGTGAAGTGGGAGGGGTTACGGGGGTGATGGTATTGATGTGAGCATCCAAGAAGATATCTTTCTCGTATTCATAAGGCATTTCATGGAATTCCTCTTCGTCAGCACTTTTGATATCCAAAGAAGGACTAGAAGGGGCACCAACGATAGTAATCTTAGGCATCGGGGTGTACCCCAAGCCTCTATTGTATCTGTAGGAGATAGGATTTATGGGTGTTTTTCTTCCTTTCTCCTCTGGTCCCAGGTCGTGTCCTTTGTAACCCATTTTTTCGACTGTGGCAGATGCTTTTGGGTACATTTCTTTGGATATTCTTGTTGGATCTTCATCTTCTTCCCGGTACAACCATGAAGAGATATCTGCTTTGAGGCTCTCATTATCAAGTGGGCCCCATTGCTGGAAGGTAGTGTTTTGGCATTGCATGACTGGTTTTGGGTCCTTTTTTATGTCTTTTGGTTTGCCAAATGACTTAGGAGAGAGAGGGAGGTTTCCTATTAATAAGACATCCTCCAATTTGTATTCTCCATAGCCATTGTCCAAGATCTTGATTTGATTATCTGGTTAGGATGATGTGGAGGCAACATTTGATGTGTCAGATGGAGGCGTTGGTGAGGGTCTATTTAGTGGGCAATGATACAAATGCTTTCCTTCTAATAGTTTGCAATATTGAAAAGGTTGGGGATCACCTTTGATAGTGATCACTCTTCCATTATAGGGGAATTTGATGCATTGGTGATAGGTGGAGGGTACGGCCTACAAGGAATGAATCCATGGCCTCTCGAGGAGAATGTTGTAGGGGAGATCAAGATCTAGTACTTGGCAAGGGGTTTCAATTGTAATGGGGCCCATTTGAAGAGGTAAGGTGATCATGCCCTTTGAAATTCTTTCTGCATCATCATATTCCTTTATTGTGATCCTTCCTGATGTGTCTATCAGATCCTCAAAAAGTCCCAATTGTTTTAGTAATTTGTATGTACACAGATTAAGCCCGGATCCACCGTCTATTAGGATACGTTTGACCTTGTGCTTGTGGATGAGAGCTTTGATGTGCAAAGGTTTGTTATGGTCTTCATCTGCGGGAGCATCTTTGGAGTTAAATACAATGTGCTACTGGGCAACAAGGTTTCCAATGAGGGCTTGGAATTGGGTGGCATTGATGTTATCTGAAACGCGTGATTGGAGAAGGGCTTGTTCCAAAATTTCTTTATGGACTGGGGAGGTCTTGAGAAGTTCCAAAATGGAGATCTGTGCAAGTGTCTTCTCAAGTTGATCAAGGAGGTCATATCGGCGGGTGGAAGACATGGGTGGGGGGTTTGGTGGGGGGAGGAACTCCTTGGATGGTGACTCTTCCTCAGCGTGTAGTTGCATTTCAATCATTCTGGAAATGGGAGGTGGAAAGCGTGGCGCCTTGAATGACTATCCTAGTAGGATTTGGTCTGCTTTGGGAAGAAGGAGAATTGACTCCTTGGATGGTTTTGACATTGACATGATTGTCTGCATGTTCAATGCGACCTACCAAAAAATCAAAACTAGTTACGTGATTAGCGTAGTCAAACCCATTGCATTAGATGATGAGCCTTTTCCTTTATCATGATTCAGGAAGGGTTCCTGGTACATTTTGAGTTTGTCATTATTATTACCAGGTTTTGTATTTGCTACTTCAATCTCACCTCTATCAATGAGATCTTGTATGTAGATCTTCAATTTTATACACTTTCGTGTATCATGTCCCTTGATACGATGGTATTCACAATACTCATTTTCATTATACCATCTCGGTTTAGGTTGATTGGGGTCAAATGGGTGAGTGATTGGAAAAACCACTACACCTACTTGGACAAGTTTTTGAAACACCACTTCAATAGGCTCAACCAGAGGAGTGAAATCTCTTGAAGTCCTGTTATTCGATCGGGGTGGTCGTCACTGGATTGAGACATTGTTATGAGGTTTTTGGGATTGATTTTGGTTGTTGAATTGGTGATTGTTGGTGGTGGATTTTGGGGGAGTGGCCACAGTTTGGACCCTCTTTGCATCAGTTATACCATCATTAACCACATTTTTGTTTTTGGACCAGAATTTTGGCTTGTTGTTATAATAAGAGGAAGAACTTTGTGTTGATTTCTGGTAATGTTTCAAGGTTCCTTCCTCCAACAAGACACGTTTGAGGGAGAGGCCTTTATCTATCAATTTTTGGAAGGATTTGATACATTGAGATATTAATGGTCTTGAAAGTTTAGGCACCAAGTTATTTTGGAATAATTCAATTTGATGTTGTTCTGGCATGTCCCACTGAAATTTCTTGATAAGATGTTGCCATCTTCCTAGGAAATTGGTGAAGGTTTCTCCGAGCCTTTGTTTTGTATTACATAGGTCCATCATAGAAACATCATTACCCATGTTGTATGCATAGTGGGCCACAAATTTTTCTGCCAAGTCTGGAAAAGAGACAATGGAACCTCATGGTAAAGATGAGAACCATGCCAAGGCATCTCGCGTGAGACTCTTGGGAAAGAGTCTGTGAAGATAAAGGTCACTATAGGAGACTTCCTGGCATAAGATGTGGAATTCTTGAACATGATCCCGGGGATCTCCTTTGCCTTCATACTTGGTGAATTTAAGAATCTCAAATCCTGGGGGATATGGTGCAACTGATATAGACGGATCATAAGGACAAGGGCAAAACTCTTCAAACGAGTAAGTTTTCCTTTTATTAGTCCTTTGTTTCATGTCCTTGATGATATTCTTCATGTCTTGAATTTCCTTGATGAGGTCTTATTGTGGGCTTTGATAATGATGAAGTGTATTTGCCCCAAGAATTGGATGAGCCAAAGAAGGTGCACCACCACCAATATATTGATATGATGAGGAGGTGGGAATGTGGGCTGTGATGACCGATGTCACTGGGGTTTGAGTGACAGTTGGTTGTGGTCCACAAATGGTTGTGATGGGATTGAATACAACCCGGATAAAATTTGCGACATTGTTGGGAGGAAGGGAAGTTTGTGGAATAGAAATTTGTGGTTGAATTGAAGGAGGTGGTATAGAAGTTTGTTGGAGAATGAATGAGATCGGATTTGATAGTGGTATAGATGGTAAGGAGGAAAAAGGTGGGATGGAGACCATGGTGGGAGGTACCACGGGTGGCATTGATTGAGCCTGGATGATTGATGGGGCTGCAATTGATTGAGTTTGAATAGTAGGTGCAACACTTTGTGTGGGAGTGAGGTCTCCTTGTGGTTGTTGGGTGAGAGCGGATCTATTAAATTTAGACGGAAGTTGAGCTCCATGTTCAAGGAGAGTTTTCAGAAGTGCAGTAGGATTGTGTTTAATAAACTTTTCCATCATCTCTTGGTTATAAGAATCCGCTAGGAAAGTTTGCACTTCTGGACAAAGTTCATCTTGGTTAACCATGTCAAGATTTTGACTTTGATCTTGATCGCTAGGTTGCCCACTTTGTGTATGATATTGCGTGGGATCTTCATATAGGACATCAATGTCCAGCATGCCATATTGTTGTTCAGCCATCTTTTTCTTTTGGGATCGAGTTGTGATCATACACGATAGTTGTGATGAAAAGACTTAGGAAAAATGTGATGAAAGGACTTAAGAAATTTGTGATGAAAGGATTTAAGAAATTTGTGATGAAAGGATTTAAGAAATTTGAGGATGAAAGGACTTAAGAAATTTGTGATGAAAGGATTTAAGAAATTTGAGGATGAAAGGACTTAAGAAATTTGTGATGAAAGGATTTAAGAAATTTGAGGATGAAAGGACTTAAGAAATTTGTGATGAAAGGATTTAAGAATTTTGAGGATGAAAAGACTTGAGAAATTTGTGATGAAAGGATTTGAGAAATTTCAGGATGAAAAGACTTGAGAAATTTGAGGATGAAAAGACTTGAGAAATTTGTGATGAAAGGATTTAAGAAATTTGTGATGAAAGGATTTAAGAAATTTGAAGATGAAAGGACTTAAGAAATTTGTTGTGAAAGGATTTAAGAAATTTGAGGATGAAAGGACTTAAGAAATTTGTGATGAAAGGATTTAAGAATTTTGAGGATGAAAAGACTTGAGAAATTTGTGATGAAAGGATTTGAGAAATTTCAGGATGAAAAAACTTGAGAAATTTGTGATGAAAAGATTTAAGAAAATTGAGGATGAAAGGATTTAAGAAATTTGAGGATGATTGATGAAGAAGGTATGATAGTGATGGTTTAGAAGAAACTTGATAACTAGGTTGTCTTTGACATGAATATGACTTAATGGAGGATCGATTTGAATGGCAAGTTGTATGAAGGGATATGACCACCCTAATTTGGATGATAGTTGGTGTTTCAAAGGACAAACTTGAATGTTGATGGAGATGACGGACTCTTAGCTTCTCTCTTAGGCTTATGAAAAATGGGACGAATAGAGTTTTGACGCAATTTTGGACTTTGTGTGGGTAATGACTTGGACAATTGTTTGTGTCTTGACAAATATTTTTGCAAAGTGTTTGGGGATAGTGATGTGTTTTTAGTCTACACTTGGCAAGTATGTATCAAACAAAGCAAACACAGTGATCAAATGCATAGTATATCAAAGACACTCATGCTCATATACAACATTCTTAAGGCTGGCCAGGACAATAGTCATTGAATCCCAATTGGTTTCCCATCTACGCTTACCCAAAGCAGACACTTAGATGCTTGACCCCACTGGCTCCCATCCATGACACTCACTTCTCGGGGCAGCCAAGCATCAATTCCCATGAAAACTCCTCATGGTGAACTTTGTGTCTCTACTAAGGGCTGTAAGAATATGGGCCGCTCAGAGGTCCAACCTCCTGCACCAATGACTAGAAGGTTTTTGGCCACTATGAACAAGGTGTTTAGTAAGTCTTCCCATTAGGAGTTACCTAAATTTAACATAATTAAAAAAAAATGTCAAAGGTCTGGATTTCTGATTGTCTAGATAGACAAGAGCATAATCTCCTACTTTCACACTTTCCTGCGATCAGATAGATTATCTTTAAACAGAGCAGATAATAGGAAATGAAAATAAAATAAAAATGCAGACTACAGTTAGCGCCTAGAAATTTCAGACAGATTAACAAAGCAGAGAGTAGCACTAAATAGATAGAAAAGTGTCAAAGGTCTGGATTTCTGATTGTCTAGATAGACAAGAGCATACTCTCCTATTTTCACACTTTCCTACGGTCAAAGCATACAGTCGCGCTAAACAGAATAGAAAAGTGAAAGGTCTAGATTTCTGATTGTCTATATAGACAAGAGCATACTCTTCTACTTTCACACAGTTTCTAATTAAACATAGCAGATAACAGAGCAAATAACAGATCGGATAACAGGAATTCAAATTCCCACAAAAACACTCGCGCTAATCGTAGAGCTATTGTGCTGAAACTGAAACAGAAATAGAAAAATAATAGAAACAAAAATGCAACAAAACAAAAAAGAAGCTATTGCGCAGAAATACAAAGCCACTATTCTGGAACCTGCAAAAAAGAATTTTTTTTTTTTTTTTGCAGTCGCACTATTCTAGAACATGTGTCTCACAATTCACAAAAATCTAAAAAAAAAATATTAGTTCTTAGGGACATGGGTCCCACCGGGCATGCCAAAATGAAGAGGGGAAAACAGATTTGAAGGTCAAATGATCAAAACATAACGAAATAAACATGCAGAATGCTAAAATATCATTAAAAGACCATTTCACCTTGCTATTTTACCTTCTCCTTTGGATTGAGATTGATGAAGTGAAGGTGCCCCTTGATAATGCTCCACTTGATGTGCTCCTTTGATTGCTGGATGTGGATGGCTCTCCAATGTTGTGCACAAATGGAATGGATTTGAAAAATGATAAGGATGAGATGATCAAGTTGCCAAGATGATTTCCTAGGCTCAAAAGGGCAACATAAGCTTATTGGATTTCAAGATGTTTTTGAATGAAGGGATGGAGCCCTATTTTATAGGAAGAGGAGAGGAAAATGAATGGCTAGGATGAATTCAAGATGAAGGGCTAAGATTTACTTGTGAGCTCACACAAGGTCCAAGAGAGGGTGTGGAGACCAAGAAATATGCCTTAAAGGCATTTCGTATCTCCACACTCCACAAGATGCATTGGAGGAATTAAAAATTCTCCAAAAATGGATATCATGGGGATTTGGAGGAATAAAAGGAATTAAAAATTCCTTGGGAGAGGGGATGCCTGGAGGAATGTGTGATTTCGAAAATCTTACATTCACTTAGGAAAGAGCATTTAAAGCTAGTGGCTGGATGAAAAGGACAAAGAGTTGACCTTGTGGCTAATCATGATGATTAACCATTAACGACTCATTAGGAGGGGGATTAGAGGAAATGTTAGGTGGGATTAATATTTGTAGGAGAATTTGACTAGGAGAGAGAATGAGTGGAGGGAATAAAAAATTAGAAGAATAATGTTAAGTGAGTTTAGGGAGTTTCTAGAAGAATGAATTAAGAAGATGATTTGTAGGAATCATGTAGGTTAACTAATTAATTGAAATTAATTAGCTAAGAGGAAGATTTGTGAGGATTTGATTTTTTTAGAAGAATAAAGAAAGGGATTGATTTATTAAATAAATCAATCATATGCTATAGTGACAATATTAATTATATTTAATTAATATTGAGAGGAATTTGAATTAACATAATTAATTAATTAAGTATGCGAGGAATTAAAAATAATTAAAATAATTATTTTTAAGTGTCTACATCTAGCAATGGCTCATCCATCCATCAAGAATTTGACCCTCAAGTGGCCTCCACTTCCCCTCCCATTCCATCATAGTTTTAAGTTTCACAAGAGAAATTTACACCATCGCCTCCAAATGATGCATCAAATAATGCATCCTCCCAAGGGTTGTTTGCCACAAAAATATATGCTAATCAAATCCTTTATAAAAATCCCTTATACTATTTGGAAATGCAAGATTTAATGCCATCGAATGATTCTCTTTTAGAGAGTCCCATTTAAAGTCCATCCCCTTCGTGCCAAAGCAATGATCCCTTGCCAAAATCCTCCATGCATATCCAAAGTCCAACCTCATGTCAAGAGGATAATTTATAGCACAAAGAAATGAGTCCTAAAGAAAATCAAGATCAAGATCTCAAAACCTTATCATCCATCCAATTATTGACCAAGACCCCATCTTCCCAGACACTCATGATGATTCCCCTATTCTTGTCCATCCTATCCAAAGTCCTATTTACACTCCATTCCCTGAGAAAGATCAAGATATCCCAGTCCATCCAATCCCAAATGATCCCCTTCCATTTCATGAAAAAAAGTGCTTTCAAATCCCATTGACATTCCACTTCCTAAGAAAGATCAAGATATCCTTTCCATCCTTTCCGATGATCCCATTGAAAGTCAAGAACAAAGCACCTTTAAAGAGGATTCCAATGATCTTCCTCCTTGTCAAGATCAAATTATTCCTTTAAATCCTCCACAAGATCCATTTCTTACTCCATCTCCTTGTCTTAATCCTCCATATACACTCCAAGATCTCATTTCTTTTGATGATCCCATTATTTATCCCATTCCATCTCGTGAAGAGACTTTCATTGATCCATGTGAACCACACAATCCTAATCCCCCTAGTGATCCTGGTCCCCCTCATGATTCTAACATGTTGGTGCAAGATGTTCATGAACCCTCTACATGCACAATGGGTTCTTCCACTTTGGTCCATTTCGATCCACTTTATGATCTCATTATTTCTCTCATGTCATGTCCACCTAATAATGGACTTGCATCTTCCTCCAAAATCACAAAGTATCCTACTAGCCAAAATATTCATAAAGGCAAAGGGGTAGACCTCCATGAGAAAGAACCCCTCCATATCAAAGAAGATCTTAAGGGTCGTGTCTACACAACTCACTCTCAAGACGTTGGTATCCCTCCATCAAAATCAAAACATACACCTTCCCCATCATACTTTCCATCCATCTTATGTCCTTATGTCCCTTCATCCTCTATGCAAGGTAAGCAAAGGCACTCATCCTTGAGTAAATTTTATCAATCCAAAAGAACTCCATTTCATTCATATCCATCCATGCATTCCTTTTCCCCCTCCAAGCAATTTGGATGCCAAGTATAAAAGTCATAAGTATAGCAATCTACATGTATTCACGGATCAACATGTCCAATGTAATCAACATGTCAAAACAAAGAACAATATGATCTATAAAGAAAAATAAATATCCAAAAGGCCACAAAGGCCCACTGAGAAAAAAAAAGGAAAGTCAAAATCTATATGGGTTCCTAAATCCCTTATGCAAGTAATGGAACTACAAAAAAATGAAACATCAAAAACCATGTGGATTCCCAAGCGGCTCCTTGAAGCACAAAAAGAAAAACCCAAATTGATATCTGAAATTGCTATTCCTCCATCTAAACTTTCCAAGTCTATTCCTCCATCACCTTCTTCATCTGTTTTGGGCCCTTATGTCCCAAAATCCATAGCCTTTCCTCCGTCAAAATCTCAATATCCAAAATACATTTTTCCTCCATCAATCCATCACCCCTCAAGGTTTGTGCCAATGTCGATCTTGCCAACATTTCTATCCACTCAAGCACAATTATTCCAATACCCTATCCATTATCCAATGCACATTTTCCATCCTTCCATCCCTCTGGTCCAATCCTTTTCATAAATCTTTGCCTTAGTTTCATCTTATTTTCCATATCCTTATCGTACCAAAGTCTTTTAGCATACTTTTTAAAGGTCATGGTCCATTTTTTCATGGCTACTATCCAAAAAAAAGAAAAAGATACTTGATTCCTTCTTCCATGCCCTATCATGTGTCCATCTTCTATTGAAAAAGTCAAAATACAAAAAAAAAAAGTGAGAAAAAAGAAAAAAGAAAAAAAGTAAAGCAAAAATAATTCATCCACTAGTGAAAACTTGGCAAATAGGCACCTTGGGCAAGTACCATGATGAAAACCTGGCAAACAAGCATCATGCGTAATCTATGAACTTCTTGCATACCATACTTGGGGACATGTTTTATCCTATCATTTCCTTTTGTCCTTCATTGTTCTATTATCCTATCGCACCCCTATCATTAGCCTTCATATCCTATTGTCCCTCATGTACATATCCCCTTTTCCACCTTTGATCTTGACAAGGCCGAGGATCTTCATGAGCGTCATGCATCCTATTCACAACTTTCAGTCTATCATAGCTTTTGGTCATTTATCTACTGGCTTATTACAACTTTTCATCCATATTCCATTGGCTTATCACCAACCCTTTATCCATATTCCTTGTCTTATTGTAACCTTTTGTCATTATCCCTTAGTTTATCACATCCTTATCCTATTCATATCCTTTATCCATTTTTGATCTTGCTTATCTTGTCCATATCCTGTCATTGTCCATACACTCTTTATGTCCCTTGATCTTGATCTGACAAAAGGAAATGAAATGCAAAACATGTTTTTCAAAACCTCTTGACATATCTCTCATGCCATGTCACTACTTTACTTTGTCATATCCGGTCTCTTGTCCCATCACACAATAGCCCTTAAAAATTGTATTTGCGTTGTCTCCATAATAAAAGGCCTTTGTATTCCCTCTATCCACCAACATTTCAGCAAGCCTATTTATTCATTGTCATATTCCTTGCCTTGCTAGACACTAGGGGAAAAATCATAAAAATTCAAAAAAATCAAATCAAGTCCTAAAAAAAAATTGAAAAATGCCTTGAAATAATCCAAAAAAATTCAAAAAATGTTTTGAAATAATCCAAAAACATCGAAAAATGTCCCCAAATAATTCAAAAACATTCATAAAATGTCTTGAAAAAAATAAAAATCAAATGAAGTCCTTGAAAAAATAAATTGAAAAATGTCTTGAAATAATCCAAAAAAATTCAAAAAATGTCCTGAAATAATCCAAAAACATCGAAAAATGTCCCCAAATAATTCAAAAACATTCATAGAATGTCCTGAAAAAAAAACCCTAAAAATCAAAATGTTCAAAAACCCTAAAAATTTCAAAACATTAAAAATTCAAAAACAATCACTTTTGTGTCATTTCACCAATAAACTGTCCTTTTTGTACGTAGACAAAAAAAATAACATGTTACAACACTGCTCTTAACAAATCATGCATTAACAGATGAAATTTTCAATCAAACCAGGCATTCAAATTGATCAAAATTGTCATGTCAATCAATCAACATCAATATCATTTGTCCTTGTCACTATTATCATGGGTCTTATACAGGGTGTGGTATAATTGAAACCAGACTGTGTCCTATCTTAGACGGGGTACTACATTCCTTGAAACTAGACAACATGATCGTCCTTTTATCACGACACTATCAATTTGGCAACAAAGATCAAAATGTTTGTTTGACTTGTTTGAATTTGTGAGTCTTATCTTTTTATTTATTTATTTTTAGCTTCAACCATGTTCCTATGTTGCTCGATGATGTCACTAAGTGATTTAGAGTGGTTGGGATGGCTCATGGTCCTTTATTGTTTTGTCTTCTATTTGTGGAGTGTTTCATACCATTCTGGGGCAAGTATGTCTTACGATTTTTGAACCATTCCTTGTCCGTGAACATGTCTATCTTACGCAAAGGGATTGGATTATCGCCTTGGCCTTCATTGTCATGGTGTGCCGCATTTGTTTTGCCATATCAAATAAAGGATCTCACCTCCTAGTTGCATTTGTGAAAGAAATATTTCATCACACTAATCATTCTTCACTTCTCATTTGAATTTATTTTGGCTAATTTTTTTTCTATCTCATGAATCCTTCTATCTATTCATCAAGTCAATTATTATTCTCTTTGATCAATTAAGAATTTCTTCATTTGATATCAATCACCCCTTGTCTACAATCAATGAACATTCTTCACTTTTGTCTAACCATTCTTCTCTTCTTTCGAGAGATCATATATTTATTTCATACATAACCAATCTCTCAAGGGGGCATCCTACCTCCATTCCTTAGTTTGCTGGGGCATGATCATTTTTTTAGTTTTCTTTGAAACAATGCTCAAAATCACATTGTCTCAAAGAGGGGCAAAATGTAGACACTAAAAAATGGTCAACACATGTGTCTCCTATTTTTAACATATCATGTGCATAGTCTTTAATTAAACCCCTTTTTACTAACAATTCTTCTAAGTCCTAAATAAATAAATTTAATAATTTATTTATTTATCCCCTTTGTCCATTAATTAAATAAATTCATTTTATTTAATTAACTAATTTATAAATATGAGCAATTAATTAATAAATCATTTTATTAATTTATCATATTTATCTTCCTCTAAACTAAAGATAATTAATAAATTGTATTTATTAATTTATCTTTTTTTCCTGCTTTTCTTATTTTTTTTTTATTCTTCCATTTTATCCTCTTATGTGGAGATATTTAATAATTTTTAATTATTAAATCTTCTCATATATCCTCCTAATTTTCAAATTTGGAAATTGATATCTTTCCTTGATTTTCAAAAATCAATCTTTTTGGCAATATCTTATTAATCTTAATTTTTAAATTAAAAAATGAGGTATGCATCTTCAAAAATCTGCTTTTTGTGATAGGATATTTTATTTATTTTTAATTCTTCTATTTATCTTTTCGAATTAATTTTTAATTATTAAAACCTTCTAAATATTTTCAACTTGCTAATTTGGTATTTATGAGAAGATAATTGAAGATTTTATTATTTATTCTCATAATATCTTTCAATTTGCTTTCTTCTATTTTCATCCTTTCCTGAATGGCAGCTTTGTTGTACACTCAATCTTGTCTGTTGATTATTTTCAGTCTCGAATCAATCTTGTCCGTACAGTCAATCCCCAATTTTTCTATAAATTGGACTCTTTTATTCATCATTTTCAACCATGCTCCGAGTATCCTTATGCAGTCTAATTTTATGTCAATTTCATCATTATCTTGCTTGCAACACATTTACTTTGTAGGTGGCATCCACTAATTTGAAGGAGAAAGAAGAACAATGGAGGTCAATTGAAGGAGATTGTATCTGGTTTGTATTTCTTTTTTTATATCTTATCTTCAATTCCTTCATTGAATGTATTAGGATTTCTTTTTCATTGCAATTTAGCTTTGTGGTTAGCTAATTGATATTGCTTTGATGCATTCCATTTTCCTAGTTACAATACCCATGAAAGAAATCAAGTGTGTAATTCCTATAGTCACAATCGAGATCAGTCTTATAACCTTGAAAATTTAATAGCATCATATGTTTTAGAGCTTAGGAAGTAGTCTTAGGGTTAGGTCAAGCTCTTACACTTGCTTTTTAGCGAAGCCTCGTTGTTTGTTTGCTTGGAGCCTCGTTGTATGATGTTCTATTCATAACTTTAAATTTAATATATCATTTTATTAGCCCACCATATGACCCCTTAGGTGTCATTAGAGGTTGTATTGTTTCCTAAGAGGTCATATGGTGTCCTGTGACCCCTTAGGACCCCTCAGGACACCAATGATCCATAACAACACCATATGGTGTTCTAAAGGGTACTATGGTGTTCTGTGACCCCTTAGGACACCATTTGGCGTCGTTATAGGTCCTATGGTGTGCTAAGGGATAATATAGTGTCATATGACCCCTTAGATGTTGTTAGGGGTCATATTGTATTCTAAGGGTCATA